>NC_140988.1:166127462-166313982 GCF_052327205.1 Somniosus microcephalus
GGCGCAAGTGGAAAGAGAGAGGTCAAAAAGGTGATGCCCTTACCATTGGTGCCCAGAACAGGGTCGGCATCTCCACTGGTGACGGGGCCAATCAGCTGGCCTGCCATAATGCGCTCCACACGCTGGTCGAGGTCGGAGAGCTCTTTGACGTCAGGATGGCCTCCCCCGGTCTCACTTAGTTTCCGCCGGTTGTGCGCCACCTTGGCCTGCAAGAGAAAGGACGGCCTCTAAGTACAGTGTGAAGCCCTGATCTTGTCTGCACTGCCTCCCATGGTCGAATAGCTTGTACAGTGTGTAGCCCTGATCTTGTCTGCAATGCCTCCCATGGAAAAATAGCTTGTACAGTGTGTAAAGTGCTGAATGTGCAAGTGATTTTCATGACAGTCCCATAGCTGCTGGATGAGGGCTGGCCATTAGGGCTTTCAGGTCCCTTTGCCCATAAACTGAGGTGCACATGCAGGGATGAGGAGGACACTGGAAAGGGTACTCACCCTGACAACCCGAGTGAGGTCGTTGAACTTTCTCCGGCATTGCACAGGAGTCCTGGCAACCACGCTGTTGGAAGACACCCTGTTTGAGACCTCCCTCTGGGCTTTCCAGTAGGCGCTGGGCAGCGGCCTCCTGCCACCTTCTGGGAACAGAGCATGGCGCCTGCGCTCCACTCCGCCAACCAGCACCCTCAGGTCACCGTCGCTGAAGCGCTGCGCTCTCTCCCTGGCCTTCTCCATAGCCCTGGGCGTTGTGCAGATGAAGCAGAAGTGGTCAGGCCCAGGTTGAGGGCTGCAGTGTGCAGGGCGTGGCAGGCAAACAAATCCAGCCTCCCCCTTTAAGAGCTGACCGGCGCCCGAGTGTCTGCCGTCAATCAACAACTCACCGCACCTGCGCTGTGCCCGGCCTCGGGGGTATCGCTCAGCACCGCCGGCTTAGCACCTAAAGATAGTCGTGCATCGCCTGTTTTAGCGCAGCAGCAACCTCTTGGGGCGATGCGACTGAATATCGGCGAAGGTGGCGCGACTTTGCGCCGGGCGCAAACTTTAGCGGCCGCCCGACTTTAGCGCCCCAAACGTGGCTATACTGAATTTCTAGGCCTTTGTGTCTTAATGCGAGGAGCATTTGTAATAAGGTGGATGAATTGGCTGCGCAAATAGAGGTAAATGAATATGATTTGGTTGGGATTACGGAAACATGGTTCAAGGATGGCCAAGACTGGGAACTCAACATCCAGGGGTATTCGATATTCAGGAAAGATAGGCAAAAAGGAAAGGGAGGTGGGGTAGCATTACTGGTTAAAGAAGGGATTAATACAATTGTAATGAAGGATATTAGCTCTGATGATGTGGAATCTGTATGGGTAGAATTGAGAAATACTAAGGGGAAAAAAACATTAGTGGGAATGGTATATAGACCACCAAACAGTAAGGCGGAGGTTCGGGATGGCATTAACAGGGAAACTAAAGAAGCATGCAATAAGGGCACAGCAGTCATCATGGGTGACTTTAATCTACATATAGATTGGGCCAACCAAATTAGTAACAATACTGTGGAGGAGGAATTCCTGGAGTGTTTACGGGATGGTTTCCTGGACCAATATGTTGAGGAACCAACCAGAGATCAGGCCATCTTAGACTGGGTATTATGTAACGAGAAAGGATTAATTAGCGATCTTGTCGTACGTGGGCTCTTGGGTCGGAGCGTCATAATATGATCGAATTCTTCATTAAGATGGAGAATGAAGTAGTTGACTCAGAGACAAGGGTCCTCAATTTAAATAAAGGAAACTACGATGGTCTGAGGAGCGAGATGGGTAGGGTTGATTGGGGAATGGCACTCAAAGGGTTGACGGTGGATAGGCAATGGCAAACATTCAAAGACCGAATGGATGAGCTACAGAATTTGTTCATCCCAGTTTGGCATAAAAATAAAACAAAAAAGGTGACTCAACTGTGGCTAACAAGGGAAATTAGGGATAGCATAAGATCCAAGGAGAGGACATATAAATTGGCTAGAAAAAGCAATAATCCTGAGGATTGGGAGCATTTTGGAGTCAACAAAGGAGGACAAAGGGATTAATTAAGAAAGGGAAAATAGAATATGAGAGTAAGCTAGCATGGAACATAAAAACTGACTGTAAAAGCTTTTATAGATATGTGAAGAGAAAAAGATTGGTGAAGTCAAGCGTAGGTCCCTTACAGTCAGAATCAGGGGAATTTATAATGGGAAACAAGGAAATGGCAGCCCAACTAAATACATACTTTGGTTCTGTCTTCACAAAGGAGGACACAAATAACCTCCCAGAGATGCCAGGGAACATAGGGTCTAATGAGAGGGAGGAACTGAAAGAAATCAGTATTTGTAGGGAAATGGTGTTAGGAAAATTGATGGGACTGAAGGCCGACAAATACCCAGGGCCTGATGGTCTACATCCCAGGGTACTTAAGGAAGTGGCACTAGAGATAGTAGATGCATTGCTGGTCATCTTCCAGAACTCGATAGACTCTGGAACAGTACCCATGGATTGGAGGGTAGCTAATGTTACCCCACTATTCAAAAAAGGTGGTAGAGAAAAAGCGGGGAATTATAGACCGGTAAGCCTGACATTGGTAGTGGGGAAAATGCTAGAGTCTATTATAAAAGACGTAATAGCAGAGCACTTGGAAAGCAGTGACAGGATCGGACAAACTCAACATAGATTTACAAAAGGTAAATCATGCTTGGCTAATCTACTGGAATTTTTTGAGGATGTAACTGGTAAAATAGATAAGGGAGAACCAGTGGATGTGGTATATTTGGACTTTCAGAAGGCTTTCGATAAGGTCCCGCATAAGAGATTAGCGTGCAAAAATTAAGGCACATGGGATTGGGGGCAAGGTATTGACTTGGATAGAGAACTGGTTGGCGGACAGAAAGCAAAGAGTTGGAATAAACGGGTCATTTTCCGAGTGGCAGGCAGTGACTAGTGGGGTACCGCAAGGATCGGTCCTAGGACCCCAGCTGTTCACAATATATATTAATGATCTGGACGAGGGAATTGGATGTAATATCTCCAAATTAGCAGACGGCACAAAGCTGGGTGGGAGGGTAAGCTGTGAGGAGGATGTCGTGAAACTCCAGTACGATTTGGACAGGTTGGGTGATTGGGCAGAAACATGGCAAATGCACTATAATGTGGATAAATGTGAGGTTATCCACTTTGGTGGCAAAAACAGGAAGGCAGATTATTATCTGAATGGCAATAGATTGGGAGAAGGGGAAGTGCAAAGAGACCTGGGTGTTATTGTGCACCAGTCGCTGAAGGTAAGCATGCGGGTGCAGCAGGCAGTTAAGAAGGCAAATGGTGTGTTGGCCTTCGTAGCAAGAGGGTTCGAGTACAAGAACAAGGATGTCTTGCTACAGTTGTACAGGGCCTTGGTGAGACTGCACCTTGAGTATTGTGTGCAGTTTGGTCACCTTACCTGAGGGAGGACGTTCTTGCCATGGAGGGAGTGCAGCGAAGATACACCAGGCTGATACCTGGGATGGCAGGAATGACGTATGAGGAGAGATTGTGTCGATTGGGCTTATACTCACTGGAGTTTAGAAGATTGAGAGGGGACCTCATCGAAACCTATAAAATTCTGACAGGTCTGGACAGACTAGATGCAGGAAGGATGTTCCCGATGGTCGGGGAGTCCAGAACCAGGGGTCATTGTCTAAGGATAAGGGGTAAGCCATTTAGGACTGAGATGAGGAGGAATTTCTTCACCCAGACAGTGGTGAACCTGTGGAGTTCTCTGCCACAGAGGGCGGTGGAGGACAGTTCATTAAATATATTCAAGAAAGAGTTGGATATATTTCTTGAGGCTAAAGGGATCAAGGGATATGGGGAGAAGGCAGGGACAGGGTACTGAATTTGGATGATCAGCCATGATCTCACTGAATGGCGGAGCAGGCTCGAAGGGCCGAATGGCCTACTCCTGCTCCTATCTTCTATGTTTTCTGCCATTCTCAAACAGTGCCACACACTGACATTCTCAAAAAGTGAGGCAAACTGCCATTCTCAAACAGTGCGACACCCTGCCGTACTCAAACAGTGCAACACACTGACATTCTCAAACAGTGCAACACACTGCCATTCTCAAACTATGCAAGAAACTGCCATTCCCAAATTGTGAGGCACACTGCCGTTCTCAAACTGTGCAACACACTGCCATTCTCAAAGAGTGCAACACACTGCCATTCTCAAACAGCGCAACACACTGCTGTTCTCATACAGTGCAACACACTGCCATTCTCAAACAGTGCAACACACTGCCATTCTCAAACAGTGCAACACACTGCCATTCTCAAACAGCGCAACACACTGCCGTTCTCAAACAGTGCAACACACTGCTGTTCTCATACAGTGCAACACACTGCCATTCTCAACAGTGCAGCACACTGCCATTTTAAAAGAGTGCAAAACACTGACATTCTCAAACCGTGCAACTCACTGCCATTCTCAAACATGTGCAACGCACTGCCATTCTCAAACATTGCAACACACTGACATTCTCAAACAGTGAGGCACACAGCCATTCTCAAACAGTAAGCACACTGCCCTTCTCAAACAGTGCTACACAATGACATTCTCAAACAGTGCAACATACTGACTTTGTCAAACAGTGCAAGACACTGCCATTCTCAAACCGTGCAACACACTGCCATTCTCACACAGAGCAACACACTGCCATTCTCAAGCAGTGCAACACACTGCCATTCAAAAAATGTGCAACACACTGCCATTCTCAAACTGTGCAACACAATGCCGTTCTCGAACCGTGCAACACACTGCCATTCTCAAACAGTGCAACACACTGCTGTTATCAAACAGTGCAACACACTGCCATTCTCAAACTGTGCGACACCCTGCCGTTCTCAAACAGTGCAACACACTGCCATTCTCAAACACTGAGGCGTGCTGCCATTCTCAATCAGTGCAACACGCTTCCGTTTTCAAACAGAGCTACACACTTCCATTCTCAAACAGTGCAACACACTGCCATTCTCAAACTGTGCAACACACTGCCATTCTCAATCTGTGCAACACACTGCCATTCTCAAACACTGAGGCATGCTGCCATTCTCAATCAGTGCAACACACTGCCATTCTCAAACAGCGCGACACACTTCCGTTTTCAAACAGTGCAACACACTCATGCTCAAACAGCGCAACACACTGCCATTCTCAAACAGTGCAACACACTGCCATTCTCAAACAGTGCAACACACTGCCATTCTCAAACAGTGCAACAGGCTGCCATTTTCAGACAGTGCAAGACACTGCCAGTCTCAAACAGTGGAACACACTGCCATTCTCAAAATGTGCAAGACACGGCCATTCTCAAACAGTGCAACACACGGCCATTCTCAAACAGCGCAACACACTGCCATTCTCATACAGCGCAACCCACTGTCATTCTCAAACAGTGCAACATACTGCCATTTCAAACAGTGCAATACACTGCCATTCTCAAACAGTGCAACAGACTGCCATTTTCAAACAGTGCAACACACAGACATTCTCAAAATGTGCAAGACACTGCCATTCTCAAACAGTGCAACACACGGCCATTCTCATACAGCGCAACACACTGCCATTCTCAAACAGTGCAACACGCTGCCATTCTCAAACTGTGCAACATGCTGCCATTCTCAAACAGTGCAAATCACTGCCATTCTCAAACTGTGCAACACACTGCCATTCTCAAACAGTGCAAAACACTGCCATTCTCAAACTGTGCAACACACTGCCATTTTCAAACAGTGCAACACATTGCCATTCTCAAACAGCGCGACACACTGCCATTCTCAAACACTGAGGCATGCTGCCGTTCTCAAATTGTGAGCCACACTTCCATTCTCAAACAGTGCGACACACTGCCGTTCTCAAACAGTGCAACACACTGCCATTCTCAAACAGTGCAACACACTGCCATTCTCAAACAGCGCAACACACTGCCGTTCTCAAACAGTGCAACACACTGCTGTTCTCATACAGTGCAACACACTGCCATTCTCAACAGTGCAGCACACTGCCATTTTAAAAGAGTGCAAAACACTGACATTCTCAAACCGTGCAACTCACTGCCATTCTCAAACATGTGCAACGCACTGCCATTCTCAAACATTGCAACACACTGACATTCTCAAACAGTGAGGCACACAGCCATTCTCAAACAGTAAGCACACTGCCCTTCTCAAACAGTGCTACACAATGACATTCTCAAACAGTGCAACATACTGACTTTGTCAAACAGTGCAAGACACTGCCATTCTCAAACCGTGCAACACACTGCCATTCTCACACAGAGCAACACACTGCCATTCTCAAGCAGTGCAACACACTGCCATTCAAAAAATGTGCAACACACTGCCATTCTCAAACTGTGCAAAACACTGCCATTCTCAAACTGTGCAACACAATGCCGTTCTCGAACCGTGCAACACACTGCCATTCTCAAACAGTGCAACACACTGCTGTTATCAAACAGTGCAACACACTGCCATTCTCAAACTGTGCGACACCCTGCCGTTCTCAAACAGTGCAACACACTGCCATTCTCAAACACTGAGGCGTGCTGCCATTCTCAATCAGTGCAACACACTGCCATTCTCAAACACTGAGGCATGCTGCCATTCTCAATCAGTGCAACACACTGCCATTCTCAAACAGCGCGACACACTTCCGTTTTCAAACAGTGCAACACACTCATGCTCAAACAGCGCAACACACTGCCATTCTCAAACAGTGCAACACACTGCCATTCTCAAACAGTGCAACACACTGCCATTCTCAAACAGTGCAACAGGCTGCCATTTTCAAACAGTGCAAGACACTGCCATTCTCAAACAGTGCAACACACTGCCAGTCTCAAACAGTGGAACACACTGCCATTCTCAAAATGTGCAAGACACGGCCATTCTCAAACAGTGCAACACGCGGCCATTCTCAAACAGCGCAACACACTGCCATTCTCATACAGCGCAACCCACTGCCATTCTCAAACAGTGCAACATACTGCCATTTCAAACAGTGCAATACACTGCCATTCTCAAACAGTGCAACAGACTGCCATTTTCAAACAGTGCAACACACAGACATTCTCAAAATGTGCAAGACACTGCCATTCTCAAACAGTGCAATACACGGCCATTCTCATACAGCGCAACACACTGCCATTCTCAAACAGTGCAACACACAGCCATTCTCAAACATTGCAACACGCTGCCATTCTCAAACTGTGCAACATGCTGCCATTCTCAAACAGCGCAAATCACTGCCATTCTCAAACTGTGCAACACACTGCCATTCTCAAACAGTGCAACACACTGCCATTCTCAAACAGTGCAACACACTGCCATTCTCAAACAGCGCAACACACTGCCATTCTCAAACAGTGCAACATACTGCCATTTCAAACAGTGCAATACACTGCCATTCTCAAACAGTGCATCAGACTGCCATTTTCAAACAGTGCAACACACAGACTTTCTCAAAATATGCAAGACACTGCTATTCTCAAACAGTTCAACACACTGCCATTCTCAAACAGTGCAAAACACTGCCATTCTCAAACAGTGCAACACACTACCATTCTCAGTGAGGCACACTGCCATTCTCAAACAGTGAGGCACACTGCCATTCTCAAACAGTGCAACACACTGCCAGTCTCAAACAGTGCAACACACTGCCATTCTACAACAGTGCGAAATACTGCCATTCTCAAACTGTGAGGCATGCTGCTGTTCTCAAACAGTGCAACACACTGCCATTCTCAAACAGTGCAAAACACTGCCATTCTCAAACAGTGCGACACACTGCCATTCTCAAACAGCGCGACACACTGCCAATCTCAAACAGCGCAACACACTGCCATTCTCAAACAGCGCAACACACTGCCATTCTCAAACAGCGCAACACACTGCCATTCTCAAACAGTGCGGCACACTGTCACTCTCAAACAGTGAGGTACACTGCCGTTCTGTTGGTGGTGGTGGGGGCTGGAATTGTGGCTGTTGTTTTCAAAGACTTGTGAATGAATTAAATGTAATGTTAAGCAAATTCTGTGAACTTTGAACAGAAAATCGGCATTTACTTTTCTGTACATGCTCCTGTACTTCTCCTTTGCTGGGACCAGGTATCCGTCTCAGATAGAGTATGTTGTAGCTATGTTTTCTTTCTGTGAGTATGACTTCATGTGTTTGGGCCAACAATGAGGAAACACATTCTGGTTCTCTATAATTAAGTGTGGGCTTTCTTTATTAATAAAAATGTTTTAAGTTTGCTTTTCATGTTGGAACCACTGGGCCTGTGCCTGATCACCTTTCTCTGCCACTGCTTAACTGTAAGGTTTATTCAGAAACCAGTTTGTGTGTGTGTAATCAAGAGTTAAATGTTTTTTTTAGAAATGGTTCTTCTTCTTCTTCCACGATGGATCTGCTATGCTACCTCATATCCATTCTATCTCTAAGACTGCCCATTTCCACCTTCATAATGTCACCTGTCTCCGCCCTTACCTCAACTTATCTGTTGCTGAAACTTTCATCCGTGTCTTTATCACCTCCAGACTTGACTATTCCAACGCACTCCTGGCCGGAGTCATACCCTCCATAAACTTGACGTCACCCAAAACTTTGCCACCCATGTGCTAACTCGCACCAAGTCCCGCTCAGCCATCTCCCGTGTGCTTGCTGACCTACATTGGCTACCAGTTAAGCAATGCCTCAATTTTAAAATTCTCATCCTTGTTTTCACATCCCTCCAAGGCCTCACCCCTTCTTATCTTTGTAGTCTCCTCCAGCCCTATAATTCCCCCTAGACCTCTGCCCTCCGCCTATTCTCGACTTTTGAACATCCCTGATTTTAAATGCTCTACAATTAGCGGTCATGCCTTCAGCTGCCCAAGAACATAAGAACATAAGAAATAGGAGCAGTAGCAGGCCAATCGGCCCCTCGAGCCTGCTCCACCATTCAATAAGATCATGGCTGATCTGATCCTAACCTCAAATCTTCTATCACTCTGCATCCACCCGAACCCATGTGATCTCCCAGGAGAGGCGAAAAACCAGATAAAGACCCAATGGCCAATTTGGGAGAAAAAAATCTGGGAAATTCCTCTCCGACCCATCTAGGCGATCGAAATTCTTCCAGGAGATCACTCTGTCCCTATATTTTCTACAGTACTTACCTTCTGTAAAGGCGATCTCCACCCCAGCCAGGAACAGGAATAAAACCATCTCCTGAAATCTAACACAGAATTAGAACACAGTAGGAGCAGAACCAGGCTACACGGCCCCTGGGCCCACTCCACTACCCACAGAGCCATGACCATTCCGAACCTAGACTCATGTCCAATTTCCTGCCCGCTCCCCGAAACCCTTAATTCCCTTTACTTCTAGGAAACTATCTATTTCTGTTTTAAATTTATTTAATGATGTAGCTTCCACAGCTTTCTGGGGCAGCAAATTCCACAAACCTACCACCCTCTGAGTGAAGAAGTTTCTCCTCATCTCAGTTTTGAAAGAGCAGCCCCTTATTCTAAGATTATGCCCCCTAGTTCTAGTTTCACCCTTCATTGGGAACATCCTCACCGCATCCACCCGATCAAGCCCCTTCACAATCTTATATGTTTCAATAAGATCGCCTCTCATTCTTCTGAACTCCAATGAGTAGAGTCCCAATCTACTCAACCTCTCCTCATATGACCACCCCCTCATCCCCGGGATTAACCGAGTGAACCTTCTTTGTACTGACTCGAGAGCAAGTATGTCTTTTCTTAAGTATGGACACCAAAACTGTATGCAGTATTCCAGGTGCGGTCTCACCAATACCTTGTACAACTGCAGCAATACCTCCCTGTTTTTATATTCCATCCCCCTAGCAATAAAAGCCAACATTCCATTGGCCTTCTTGATCACTTGCTGCACCTGCATACTAACTTTTTGAGTTTCGTGCACCAGGACCCCCAGATCCCTTTGTACTACAGTACTTTCCAGTTTCTTGCCATTAAGATAATAACTTGCTCTATGATTTTTCCTGCCAAAGTGCATAACCTCACACTTTCCAGTATTGTATTCCATCTGCCAAATCTCTGCCCACTTACTTAGCCTGTCTATGTCCCTTTGCAGGTTTTTTATGCCCTCCTCACTCACTACTTTCCCTCCCATCTTTGTATCATCTGCAAACTTTGATATGTTACACTCGGTCCCCTCCTCCAAATCATTAATATAGATTGTAAAGAGTTGGGGACCCAGCACTGACCCCTGCGGAACACCACTAGTTACTGGTTGCCAATCTGAGAACGAACCATTTATCCCAACTCTCTGCTTTCTGTTAGAGAGCCAATCCTCCACCCACGCCAGAATATTACCCCCAATCCCATGATTTTTTATCTTAAGCAATAATCTTTTGTGTGGCACCTTGTCAAATGCCTTTTGGAAGTCTAAATACACTATGTCCACTGGTTCCCCTTTATCCACCCTGTATGTTACTTCCTCAAAAAACTCCAGCAAATTTGTCAAACATGACTTCCCCTTCATGAAACCATGCTGACTTTGTCCTATTAAATTATGTTTATCCAAATGTCCCGTTACTGTCTCCTTAATAATGGACTCTAACATTTTACCAACCACAGATGTTAGGCGAACAGGTCTATAGTTTCCAGCCTTCTGCCTACTACCCTTTTTAAATAAGGGTGTTACATTAGCAGTTTTCCAATCTGCCAGGACCTTTGCTGAGTCCAGTGAGTTTTGGAAAATTATTACCAATGCATCCACAATCCCTACCGCTACTTCCCTCAAGACCCTAGGATGCAAGCCATCAGGTCCAGGGGATTTGTCCACCTTGAGTCCCATTATTTTACCAAGTACCACTTCCTTAGTGATTTTAATCGTATTTAGTTCCTCCCCCCCCCCCCCAAGAGCCCCTTGTTTGTCCAGTGTTGGGATATTCTTAGTGTCCTCTACTGTAAAGACTGATACAAAATAATTGTTCAGTGTTTTTGCCATCTCCATGTTTCCCACCATTAATTTCCCGGTCTCATCCTCTAAGGGACCAACATTTACTTTAGCCACCCTTTTTCTTTTTATATAACTATAGAAACTTTTACTGTCTGTTTTTATATTTTTTGCTAATTTACTTTCATAATCTATCTTCCCTTTCTTAATCAATCTTTTTGTTATTTTTTGCTGTCTTTTAAAGACTTCCCAACCTTCCATCCTCCCACTAGATTTGGCTACCTTATATGCCCTTGTTTTTAGTCGGATACTATCCTTAATTACTTTACTTAGCCACGGATGGCTATCTTTTCTTTTACACCCTTTTTTCCTCAGTGGAATATATATTTTTTTGGAAGTTGTAAAATAACTCCTTAAATGTACACCACTGATCATGTACCGTCTTACCCTTTAATCTATTTTCCCAGTCCACTCTAATCAATTCTGCTCTCATACCTTCATAGTCTCCTTTATTCAAGCTCAGCACGCTTGTTTGAGATCCAACCTTCTCACCCTCTAATTGAATATGGAATTCAACCATGTTATGGTCACTCATTCCAAGGGGATCCTTTACTAGGACATTTTTAATTAATCCTGTCTCATTACACAGGACCAAATCTAAGGTTGCTTGCCCCCTGGTCGGTTCAGTTACATAATGCTCAAGAAACCCATCCCTAATACACTCAATGAACTCATCCTCAAGGCTGCTCTGCCCAATTTGATTTGTCCAGTTAATATGATAATTAAAATCCCCCATAATTATAGCTGTTCCCTTATTACAAGCCTCAACTATTTCCTGATTAATACTCCGTCCAACAGAGTTGCAACTGTTCAGAGGCCTATAGACTACACCCACTAGTGTTTTTTTCTCCTTATTATTCCTTATCTCCACCCAAACTGTTTCACTATCCTGCTCCTTTGACCCAATATCATTTCTCTGTATTATAGTGATTCCTTCCTTTATTAACATAGCCACCCCACAAACTCTAGGTCATAAACTCTGGAATTCCCTCCCTAAATCTCTCTGCCTCTCCACATCTCTTTCCTCCTTTAAGACACTCCTTAAAACCTACCTCTTCGACCAAGCTTTTAGTCATCTGCCCTTACATCTCCTTTTCTGGCTCGGTGTCAAATCTTGTTGTTTTTTGATAACACTTCTGTGAAGCGCCTTGGGACATTTTATTACATTAAAAGTGCTATATAAATAGAAGTTGTTGTTGTTATGCTCGATCGCTTCCTCCCTTTCCCTGCCCTCACCTCAAATACTGCAGAAGTGTACAATATATGTTGCATAATTTCAAAAATCAACTTGTGCAATGCTTAAATAAGTTTTTGCATGGTGCTTCCTCTCAGTTTACTGACACATGCTCTGCCGCAGTGGTTGAGGCCTTATGATGAATTTGTTGGCTCCATGCCTGATCACCTACTGCCTTCCCTCCTTCTCTCGCACCTCTGAAGACTGAGGTTTATTGCGTTTTTCAACAATCAACTTGTGCAATGCTAAATAGAAGTTTTAAACCATATGCTGCCTCACCTGAATGTTCCAACATCTGAGGCTGGAATTTCATCTTCAGCGGTCGTACCGCAGCAGCTGTGGCGGGTGGATGTTGCGCCTGCCTGTGGCTGCTGACACACTCCTGAGTCAGCTGACTTACATATTGTTGGGGAGGCTCCTGACGGGATTTCTGGGAGTGCCAGGGATCCTGTAGGCCTCAGGCAGATGCAGCAGCGGAGCGCAGCTGACTCCTTACAGCGGAGTTGACATGTGAAAAAGCCACAAGCACTTTGCTGCTAAATGATGATTTCAAATATTCAGCCAATTGTTGTTTGTTCCACTTATGGTGGTTCATTAATAATGCAAAAGCTGTAATAAAACTATCAATCACTTTATTTAAAATTTGATATCAAATTGGACTCAATGAAAATATTCCTAGTAGCTAAATGGGCTAAATGATCTATACCCTCACATACTGGACTCAATTGATATATCTTTCTGTAACAGTTCAAGAACACACTGGTTCTATTTCTCCTCCTCATATGTAGCATTCTTACCAATAGATACTAAAGCATCCATGGGAAATATTTTGGTGCCAACCAGTAACCTATTGGTTCTCAGATGACTGGATGGCTTATTTTGGAGCTAACACTGGCACCCATCTGTCTTGAGCTATGTCCACTTTTCCCATCACATACTCTCTCTCTCTGTGCTTCTCCATTCTGTAGGTTGATGATCAGTGCACTCCAAGGGGAAGAAATTGGATCGCGCCTCCTTTGGGGCGCTAACTTCGCCGGGGCAATACTTTTAGCGCCCCAAATACATTAGCGCCCCTGCACCGTAAATTCAGTGGTAGCGCCCCAAGCAGGAGGCGGGGCGCTACTGGAAGCGCTCCCCCTCCTTCCTGGGGCACTACAACTGAATATCGCGGCGCTACGTGCCGATTAAAGGGAAGGGGCCTAGCGCTGTGCACACCGGGGCCCTGCTGGAGCACCGGGGAGCGGGGTGCTAGGAAAGCAGCCCAGCACTCGAGGAGTGCCAGGCTGAGTGATCACGGCCGGCACCCCAAATAAAAAAGGGGAAGGGGGCAGGTGCTGGCAGTCGGCCAAAAAAATATGGCCGCCCGACACCTGCCCTTTAACATGAGCTGCCCCAGCTGCAAAAATGCCACCCTGACCCTGTCGGACATATCGTCCAATGATAGGTCAAGGGACGCTACTGATGTTTGCGGCCGGGGCGCGAGCGGGGCGATGCGCACGGCGATGACATCATCGCCGGCGGCGCAGCACTGTGGGGCGCTACTGGCTACCGCCGCCGCTAACCTCCCGCTGAATTTTGCGGGAGGCATTAGCGGCACCGCGTCCGGGCGCTAGGGGCTTTGCGCCCCGTTAGCACCCCCGGTGGCGTTCACAGGAGGTGTGAACCCAATTTTTCCCCCTGATTTTTGGTCAGTGTCCAGTAAATTGCATCAGCCCCTGACATTACAATTCATTTCACTGCATTATCAACCATGTTCTTCTTTGCCTCATCAAGGACCAGTCAGGTAAACATTTAGGGGAAGAAATTCATTATAGCCCAGGAATGGGCAGTAACTTTTGAAAAGTTTAGAATTAGCGCCAGGCGCTAATGAATCACGCTACATGCAAAATTGAGTCTCATCGCTCAGAGAAAGGATTGGATCACTAAATCAAGCGCTAATGGCCTAGTGGTGCGACACTCAAAGCGCTGACCAATATCAGGTGCAGTCTAATCGCAAGTAATCATTGCCACAGTCACTTTCCAGTTCTTAAAGGAGAGGTTCATTCATGCTGCAGAACCTCATTCTCAGCATTGCTGGCTGTGAAGCTGTGAAGCAAGAGCAGGCCAAGCCCAAGGAGCCGGAGGACTTAAGCAGGTGTCATGATGGCAGATGCATGCCCCAGGGAGAGAGCCCACAAATTTTCAGGCCAAGCATTAGAGGATTGGTGTCTGCTGTGGAGAGACAGAGGGCGGTGCTCTACCCGGCAAGTAGCAGGAGGCCCTTGCCGCAAGTCTTCCGTGTCATGTGGAGGGAGGTTGCCCAGCACGCCTCAGGCAGCACTGTGGTCCCCAGGACCCACACACAGTGTAGGAAGAAGTTTAACAACCTCACTCGGGTGGTCAGGGTGAGTCAATGCTTCAACAAATGCTAAATACCACCTTCTGAACCACAGTCTGCACACACTGCCCAGAGCACCACACCCCCAGCACTCACCCACCAATAATCTCTACCAACCAACACTCACAACCACATCTCACACCTTGCACACAATGACAGCTATTCAACTATGGCAGACACATCACCCAAACACATTACTCCACACTCACTCAAACACTTTCCTTTCTCTTGCAGGCCAAGGTGGTTCACAACAGGAGGGAGCAGGAGCACACAGGCGGGGGACAAGCCGACACCCAACCACTGCCTGCACTGGAAAATAAAGTGCAGGAGATTATTGGGTGCCAGGTGGTGGGCGCCAAGGCCACCGGCGACGTTGGCCCCTTTGGGGATAACAACAGTATGTTCATCCTGCTTGGGCCAAATGGCCTGTTTCTGTGCTGTATATCCTATGTAATCCTATGTAATCCCTACTCCTTCTTCTCACATCTCACTTCCCCCTCACCCCACAAGCGTTTTGCACTTTCCAGCTAATCATGCTGCATGCATGTATTTCTCCCTTCCTGCCCTCCTCTCCTCACCTTAACCCAACTCTTGTGCCATTATGCTTTCAGATAATGAGCAAGCACTTGAGCCACCTGTCCCTGAGGGCACCATTGAGAGTGAGGCGGGAGAAGAGGAGGAGGAAGAACACACCACGCCACTGCATGTCTCACCCACAGGCACCAACTCAAATACTGGCACTACGCGTTCTTTAGAGGGTAGTATGATAGCGAGATCTGTACAGGGTGAGGCACTGGGAAGGAGCGGGCTGCAGCAAGGCGAGGGGAAAAGGGTAGCTCCCCAGAGGGCAAGTTCTGCTGCACAGGACTCAGATGAGGAGCTCAATGGGGAGGCTTTAGAAGAAGGGTGATGGGCATCCACACAGAGATGACAGGTGCAATGCCAAGGGTGCCCGAGAACCTGTTGGCAATGGTAAGGAGTGTGGAGGAGTCTGCCTCCAGCATTGCACAAAGCTCTGCGCACACCATGGAGCCCATCATTTCCAGTCTGCAAAGGATGGTCATCTCCAAGAGAGACCGTGGTGACCCACACCTAATGCCGCGTGTGATGGGCCATCTGGCAGCTTCTATTGCAGCACAGGCAGGAGTCACGCAATGTCTTCATGCTGTAATGCAGTCTATGGTTGGTGCCATTCCATCGCAGACTGCCCTCATGCAGTCTCAGCTTGATGCCACACAATATCTGACAGCTGCTATTGTGGCTGGGGCTTTCACGGTATTGCAGCAGGCCAGCAACGCAGTAACAGATTGCTAGGGATGCTGAGGTGCAGCCCTGGGGGAGTGGCAGTGGGTCAATGGAGCAGGAACCTGCAGTCCGCTGTCAGGATGACAGCATTCCTGCTCCCACTGCTGGCACTCCGCCATTGCCCTTGTCGTTGCTTGTCATCCAGCCAGCCCAGACTGCTGCTGCCTATGCTGAGGTGATGCAGTCTACAGCCGGGCCTTCCAGGCCCAGAGCTGGTCGACAGCCCAGAGCTGAAAGGCCATCTGAAGTCTCCCGCCTGGACACTCAGCAGCCTTCCACCAGCCCTGCTACAGCCACTGGACCAACAGTCCGTAGGAGCACTAGAGTAGGCAAAGGCACAGTAACGAGAGGCACTAAGGGATTGCACAAGGGTGAATAGTTAATATTGTTGTTGTAAATATCTGTTCACTGATTATTGATAAATTTATTAATTCAGTTTGGATTCTTTTGTGGTGTCTCTCATTTCAGCTTTGCACTGTGAAAAGGCCTGCAACACAAATGGAATGATGGTGGTATGGTGAGCAACAGGGATCTGAGGTTTAATTTATTGGAAACGCAGTCTGATGAGGTGGTCCAGAAGGCCGATTGAGTGGCTGCCTCTTCCCTCGCTTGTGTTCCTCCTCCTTCTCATCCTCCTCCTCTTCCTCCTCCTGAGGTGGTCCCGCAATCCCTGGTGGCAAGGGCTGGGCCCTCACGATGGAGCATGCAGCAGACCACCATGAAATGGGACACCCGCTCAGCCAAATACAGGAGGGCTCCTCCCGAGCGGTCAAGGCAGCGGAACCATTGCTTGAGCACCCAGATGGTCTGCTTGATGATGTTCCTGGTGGCGGCATGACTCATTATATGAGAGCTGGGCAGGAGTGTTGGGGTTGCGGATGGGAGTTATGAGCCAGGTGGAGAGCGGATCACCCTTGACTCCGACCAGCCAGCTACGAGCTTGATGTGGTGGCTGGAAGAGTGCTGGCACAGTCTGGCGCAGGATGAAGGCATCGTGGCTGCTGCCAGGATAGGGGGCACTCACATTGAGGATTCTCTGTCTGTGGTTGCACACCAACTGCACATTAAGTGAGTGGTAGCTTTGCGGTTACAGAAGATGTCAGCACGGTGGCATAGTGGTTAGCACTGTTGCCTCACAGCGCCAGGGACCCGGGTTCGAATCCGGCCTCGGGTGACTGTCTGTGTGGAGTTTGCACATTCTCCCCGTGTTTGCGTGGGTTTCCTCCGAGTGCTCCGGTTTCCTCCCACAGTCTAAAGATGTGCGGGTTAGGTTGATTGGCTATGATAAAAATTGACCCTTAGTGTTAGGGGGATTAAATACGCGGGGATAGGGTGGGATATGTGTTGGTGTAGGGGTTACGGGGATCGGGTGGGATATGTGTCGGTGCAGGCTCGATGGGCCGAAATGGCCTCTATCTGCACTGTGGGGTTTCTGTGATTCTGTGATTGTTATGCAGTGCCCGCAAAGCCACGTGGGTGCAGTCAATGGTGCCCTGCACCATGGGGAAGCCCGCTATCCTGGCAAAGCCATATACACGCTCATCCTGCTTCTCTCTGGTCATGGGGAAGGAAATGTAGTCCCTTCTTCTACTGTTGAGAGCCTCTGTGACCTCCCGGATACAGCGATGGACGGTGAACTGCAAGATGTTAGCTATATGGTGTTAAAAGCTTTAATAAATGTCAGGGCTTTTTGATTGTTTTTGCCTCCACATTCAGGTATACAATATTTTAGATTTGTGCTCAGAAATTCATTAACATACTGAAAATATCTGGTCCACAAACAATGATGCATGAAAGAATTTCATTTTCCATAATGCAGCAAACATTAAAGACAGTATTATATTAGGATGGACATGGAACCAAATTGAAAACACAGACTAGGTCATTTTATGTTCATCTATGAATGCTCAAAATTTACCAGATTGAAACAACTTTGCCTTTGTATACGATTGTACTTTTTGAAGACCATAAATAGCAACAATATGGGGCAGAATCTTAATCAACACATGTGCTGTTCCATTTTTATTGTCCCACTGTGAGGACAGCTGAAAAGCAGCAGTTGATATGATTCCAGTTGTGGGCGTCAACTTTTTTCCTTCAATTCCTCCATTACCTGCAGCTCCCTATGGTGAAGTACGTATCCAGCCCTGCAGTGTAGATGGAGGCAAGCCTGCCAGTCACTAGGACAAGTGTACATCTGTTTTCTGATAATGCAGTGCAGCTTAGATCTCTAGTCCCATGGAACTATTCACAGGCACTGATTTCCACAGCAGTTAAGACAATAACATTCAAAAATTTCACACAACTTTCTATTATCCCACTTCTAACCAAAAATTAAACCAGCTATTTTATTTTAAAGAAAATCAATATCTTATTAACCACTTGAGCTGGGAGGACAACATATCTACAACTCTGGGGAAAGTTAAATTATTTCTAATCTCAATTCCTACATTACCACAGTGACTACACTTCAAAAGTAATGGCTGTGAAGCGCTTTGGGATGTCCTAAGCTTGTGAAAGGCGTGATAAATGCAAGTCAGTCTTTCTTTTTTTATCTGTTACAATAACAAGTGTGACAACTGATGGAGAAATCTAAAGAGAGATTCAAAATTAATGGGTAGAAAATCACACAGGTTGTGAATTGGCATTTCACCCGTCCCATCGTGTCAATGAATGTGATGAGAGATCCCAAAGTTCTTCCCGGGCCAAACAAAAAGAGAGCTTTTATGTCTTTAGCTCTAATGGAGCCAAAATACATTTTTGTAAAGGCAATTGAGCCCTTCAGGGATCGATTGCCCCACTTTTGGAAAAATCTGGGGCCTTCACAAGGGCCTCAATGGAATTCACGACAACTCTCAGCTGGCAGGAGTTGTGTTTGGCATTACAAGGGCAGTATGGGCAGAATTCCTGAGACAATTTAGTAGCTCCTCTTGACACACACCCCTTGACGTGAGTAGGGGAGGAGAGATTTCAGAAGTCTTGCCTGCTCCCCCAACCAGAATTGAGGACAAAAAATAGGCATGGCGGAAACCCAACAGAACTAGGTTGCACCCTAAATTACGGCCCCTGTTAGGTGATAATGCTTTCGGCTTTCTCTCAAAAACTTTAGAAGTAACGATGAATTTGTGCTCCCAGAACAGGGCTTTTCCTATTGGGAGCACATTTCAGGAATTTGCATGCTCCCCAAAAAGTTCTGATGGACCAAGTTTCAGGCCAAGAGTAGACATTTGCACATCTCCTAATCTCCACTCTTCCCTATTTTCTCTACTTGCACAAATTTCCAATTTCACTATTTTAACTTTTATTCTTATTATTCTATCTGTTTTAATATTTACTCATCTGTTTTCTTGTGCCTTCATTGACCTGTTCTTCACTCCTGAGCTGGGATGATAACATAAGGGCTAGAAATTCGTTATAGCCAAGGAATGGGTGGTGTCAGTAGGAAAGTTGGAGAATTAGCGTCAGGCGCTAATGCTTTAGACTGCACGCAAAATTCGTGTTCATTACTCCAAAAAATGATTGGAGTCCTAAATCAAGTCTTAAAACACAAGCTGATTGGCATTACAGTCAAAGGGTGGACCAATATCAGGTGCAGTCTGATCGTACGTCATGATTGCCACTGGCTTTTTTCAATACTTAAAGGGGAGGTTCATTGATGCTGCAGCACCTCATTCTCAGCATTGCTGGCTGTACAGCTGCCTCAGCAAGCAGAATCAGAAAAAGGAGAAGGAGCCAGAGGACTGAACCAGGTGTGCTCATGGCAGATCCATGCCCCAGGGAGAGAGCCCGCAGATTCTCCGATGAAGCATTGGAGGTATTGGTTTTCGCTGTGGTGAGACGGAGGGCAGTGCAATACCCAGCAAGTGGCAGGAGGACCTCGCCACAAGTCTTGGGCAGCACTGTGGTCCCCAGGACCCACACACAGTGCAGGAAGAAATGTAACTACCTCACTCAGATGGTCAAGGTGAGTGAATGCTTCCACAAATGCTACATACCACCATCAGAGCCACAATCTTCACATACTCAAAACACATGCCCAAAGAACCACACTCCAGCACTCACCCACCAACAATCTCTACCTACTAACACTCACACCCACATCTCACACCTTGCACACAATGACAGCTATTCAAATATGGCAAGCACATCACCCAAACACATTGCTCCACACTCACTCACACACTATCCTTTCTCTTGTAGGCCAATGTGGCTCACAACAGGAGGGAGCAGGAGTGCACAGGCAGGGGACAAGCCAACACCCAACCACTGTCTGTGCTGGAGAATCGAGTGCTGCAGATTATTGGGTGCCAGGTGGCAGGCACCGAGGCCACCAGCAACGTTGACCCCCTTGGAGACAACAACGGTATGTTCATCCCTACTCCTTCTTCTCACATCCCACTTCCCCCTCACCCCACAAACCTTTCACACTTTCCAGCTAATCATGCTGTATGCATGCCTTTCTTCCTTCCTGCCCCCTTCCCCTCACCTTAACCCGACTCTTGTGTCTTTATGCTTTTAGATAATCAGCAAACACCTGAGAAACCTGTCCCTGTGTACACGGTGGAGAGCGAGGCGGGACAAGAGGAAGGCGAAGAACACATCGCGTCACTGCATGTCTCACCCGCAGACAACAGCTCAGATGCTGACACTAGGCACTCTTTAGAGGCTAGTATAGTAGCAGGATCTGTACAGGGTGAGGCACCGGGGATGAGCGGACTACAGCAAGGCCAAGGGGAAAGGGTAGCTCGGGGGCCAGCTCCCAGAAGCGAGTTCTGCTGCACAGGGCTCAGATGAGGACCTCGATGGAAGAAAGGTGATCGGCATACACAAGGAGATGATAGGTGCAATGGCAAATATCTGGGACAGCCTCTTGGCAATGGTAAGGAGCGTGGAGGAGTCCACCTCCAACATTGCTCAAGGCTCTGCGCACACCACGGAGCCCATCATTTCCTGTCTGCAAAGGATGATAGACTCCCAGAGAGACCGTGATGACCCAGACCTGATGCCATGTGTGATGGGCCATCTGGCAGCTTCCACTGCAGCACAGGCAAAAGCGACGCAATGTCTTCGTGCTGTAGTGCAGTCTATGCTTGGTGCCATTACATCTCAGACTGCTCTCATGCAGTCTCAGCTTGATGCCATACAAGCTCTGACTGCTGCCATTGTGGCTGAGGCTTTCACGGTGTCACAGCAGGCCAGCAATTTGTGCTCCAACAGATTGCTAGGGATGCTGAGGTGCTGCCCCAGGGGATTGGCAGTGGGTCAGTGGAGCAGGAACCTGCTGTCCTCTCTCAGGATGACAGCATTCCTGCTCCCACCACTGCCACTCCACCATTGTCCTTGTCACTGCCTGTCATCCAGTCAGCCCAGACTGCTGCCACCCATGCTGAGGTGTTGCAGTCTACAGCCGGGCCTTCCAGGTCCAGAGCTGGTCGAGGACATCCTGCAAGGCCATCTGAAGTCTCCCACACAGACACTCAGCAGCCTTCCACCAGCCCTGCTGCAGCCACTGGGCCAGCGCTTCGTAGTTGCACTAGAGTAGGCAAAGGCACATTAACAAGAAGCACTAAGGGATTGCACAAAGGTGAATA
The DNA here is from genome assembly GCF_052327205.1 of Somniosus microcephalus. Lineage (NCBI taxonomy): Eukaryota > Metazoa > Chordata > Chondrichthyes > Squaliformes > Somniosidae > Somniosus > Somniosus microcephalus. The sequence goes on from NC_140988.1 coordinate 166,149,004, forward strand.
GTTCATATTTTTGGTGTACATATGTGTTCACTGATATTTGATAAATTTATTAATTCAGTTTGGATTCATTTGTGGTGTGTCTCATTTTAGCTTTGTGCTGTGATATGGCCTGTGACAGGGATGGAATGATGGGGATGTGGTGAGCAATGGGGATCTGGGGTTTAATTCATTTGAACCGCAGTCTGTTGAGGTGATCACGGACCGCCATTGCGGACGGTCAATTGAGTGGCTGCCTCCTCCCTCGCTCCTGTTCCACCTCCTCCTCCTCCTCATCATCCTCCTCCTCCTCATCCTCCTTCTGAGGTGGTCCTGCAATCCCTGATGGCAAGGGCTGGGCTCTCAGGATGGCCAAGTTGTGGAGCATGCAGCAGACCACCATGAAATGGGACACCCGCTCAGCCGCGTACTAGAGGGCTCCTCCCGAGCGGTCAAGGCAGCGGAACCATTGCTTCAGCAGGCTGATGGTCTGTTCCTGGTGGCAGCACGGCTCTCATTATATGAGTGCTGGGCAGGAGCATTGGGGTTGCAGAGGGGAGTCATGAGCCAGGTGGAGAGCGGATGACCCTTTTCTCTGACCAGCCAGTCGTGAGCTTGACGTGCTGGCTGGAAGAGTGCTGGCACACCAGTCTGCCACAGGATAAAGGCATCATGGCTGCTGCCAGGATAGCGGGCATTTTTGGTGAAGATTCGCTGTCTGTGGTCACACACCAACTGCATATTAAGTGAGTGGTAGCCTTTGTGGTTACAGAAGATCTCAGGGTTTTTATGCGGTGCCTGCAAAGCCACGTGGCTGCAGTCAATAGCGCCCTGCACCATGGGGGATCCCGCTATCCTGGCAAAGCCACATGCAAGCTCAACCTGCTTCTCTTTGGTCACAGGGAAGGAAATGTAGTCCCTTCTCCTACTGTAGGGAGCCTCTGTGACCTTCCAGATACAGCGATGGATGGCGAACTGCAAGATGCTAGCTATGTCTCCTGTTGCAGACTGGTAGGATCCGCTGGCGAAGAAATTAAGGATGATGGTGACCTTGACTGCTACTGAGAGAGCCAATGGTCACCCTGATCTGAGGCTGGAGGTCTGGTGGCAGGAGGTGACAGAGTTGTGAGACCACCTCCTTCGTGAAGCGGTGCTTTCTAATACACTGCTCCTCGCTTAATTGGAGTTAGGAGAAGTGCCCTCGGAAGGTAAGGCCTCCTGTTGAGAGCCCTGATGACCCTCCTCCTCTATCTGGGCACATGTTCCCATCTTTCCCGCTGCCTACGTTCCATCCACCATAGATCCTGGAGGGCGAAGTCGCCTGTCAGTACAGCCCCCATTAATGTTACCAAGTGTAGCAGTATGATTCTTTGAAGAATAAATGTAGCTACATTTTAGTTGCCACAAGACTCCTGATACAAAAGAACCTTGAAATTATTGAACAAAACTGTTTCAGTGAGTGAAACTGACAAGAAACCACTAAAACTGCACTAACCTGACAGCTGCGTGTGATTACTGATGACCCCTTTAAATAATGTCCCTGGAGCTGGCTGCCTGGTGCTTCACGCTAGCTCTCCCCATCAGTGTTTACTCCAGGCACTAAGGTAAGTGGCGAGAATCAATTTAGAAAATCGGGTGTTCAGTGAGTGTTGCACACTCACTGACGTCACAATCCACCTAGCGTTGACGTTCCCGGTGACACTTCTTACCGGCGGCGCTACGGGGGGGGTTGGCGGGATTTGGCGTGTGGTGCTGGCTTCACCTTGCCCCACCTTGCCCCGCCCCGGTGATACTGGTCTAGCGCCCCATTAGCGGCATCTAAGGGGACGAATTTTTCCCCCTTGGTCCCTGATTGTCTGAAAACAAGCTCCAAAAATCTTTCACTTGTGTCAAATGCACGGGTATTCTGCCAGTGAAGTTCATTTATAATGGCCCAGATTTACCTGTCAAAATAAGAGTGAGGTTAATGATGCTTGCCGTTATTTATGTGCAAATCATACAGCAATCAGGCGATTGGCAAATGCGCAGTTAAACTCAAACATCCAAAGGATACTGTCCGAGTTGCACCACTCCATTCTTAGGTTTGCGAAAATGGCATCTCGCCGTCTGCCTCACCATAGCATTGAACAGTGTGACGTTGCTGTATTTGTGCATTAGATATGAACTAAACTTGCCATAGAAAGTTAAGTCTTGTCCAGGCCCATCTAAATACCATTTTAATGACATGATAAGTATTAATTACTGCCAAGCAACCTCTCTGGCATTGAAAATTAATTATAAGTGTGGAGTCACATTTCTTCAGGTTTTGATTGTTGGAAATTTTTTAAATGTAAAATTTAATTAAAAATTGTTTTTTTACTTTTCCTTTGTCTCTTTTATCCTCTCTCTCATTCTTTCTTTCCCTCTTTCCCTTTATTTCTCATTCTATCCTTATTTTTACATTGAATTCACCCACTCTAATTTCCACTTCCTTCTCAGTCCGTGCGCTGTTAATTTCACAATCCTTCAATCTGATTGGTTAAGGAGATACACAGTTGCTTGCACTGTTCACTCAGGTCCCAGATTCATGGTGTCCCTCACTGTGCCATTATCAGCTCACACTACCAACAATTTACTATGCAAAAAATTAAAAACTTAAGCATGCACGGGCAAGTCTAACAGCAGATGCTGTTAAATGCCCTGCTACAGAAGAATCTGTCCTAACAGTGCATTGTCACAAGATAATTACAAATGGGGGACGCCATTTAGTCCACCTCAGCACATCCATCCAGAATGATCCTAAAATTCCCCATTGTAACATTCGATTGGCTCTTAAAAGATTCCAGCATTTTTGGTTCCACTACTCTATGTGAAAGTCCATTCTGTATGTTGAACATCCTGATAGCAGCCCTAAATTTACTGGTTTAATCTTACATAGAAGATAGGAGCAGGAGTAGGCCATTTGGCCCCTCAAGCCTGTTCCACCATTTAATTAGATCATGGCTAATCATCCAAATTCAGTACCCTGTCCCTGCTTTCTCCCCATATCCCTTGATCCCTTTAGCCTTAAAAAATATATCTAACTCCTTCTTGAATATATTTAATAAGTTGGCCTCAACTGCCTTCTGTGGTAGAGAATTGCAAAGGTTCACCACTCTCTGGGTGAAGAAATTCCTCCTCATCGCAATCCTAAATGGCTTACCCCTTAACCTTAGACTGTGACCCCTGGTTCTGGACTCCCCCGCCATCGGGAACATCCTTCCTGCATCTAGTCTGTCTAGTCCTGTTAGAATTTTATAAGTTTCAATGAGATCCCCTCTCATTCTTCTAAACTCTAGCGAATATAAGCCTAATCGACCCAATCTCTCTTCATACGTCATTCCTGCCATCCCAGGTATCAGTCTGGTGAATCTTCGCTGCACGCCCTCCATGGCAAGAACATCCTTCCTCAGATAAGGTGACCAAAACTGCACACAATACTCGAGGTGTGGTCTCACCAATGCCCTGCAGAACTGCAGCAAGACATCCTTGTTCCTGTACTCGAATCCTCTCGCTATGAAGGCCAACATACCATTTGCCTTCTTAACTGCCTGCTGCACCTGCATGCTTACCTTCAGCGACTGGTGCACAAGGACACCCAGGTCTCGTTGCACTTCCCCTTTTTCCAATCTATTGCCATTCAGATAATAATCTGTCTTCCTGTTTTTGCCACCAAAGTGAATAACCTTGCATTTATCCACATTATACTGCATCTGCCCAATCAACCAACCTGTCCAAATCATACAGGAGTTTCTCGGCATCCTCCTCACAGCCCACCCAGCTTTGTGTCATCTGCAAATTTGGAGATATTACATCTAGTTCCCTCGTCTGGATCATTAATATATATTGTGAACAGCTGGGGTCCTAGCACCGATCCCTGCGGTACCCCACTAGTCACTGCCTGCCACTCGGAAAAAGACCCATTTATTCCAACTCTTTGCTTCCTGCCTGCCAACCAGTTCTCTATCTAAGTCAGTACCTTATCCCCAATCCCAGGTGCTTTAATTTTGCACACCAATCTCTTATGTGGGACCTTATCGAAAGCCTTCTGAAAGTCCAAATACACCACATCCACTGGTTCTCCCTTATCTATTCTACCAGTTACATCCTCAAAAAATTCCAGTAGATTAGTCAAGCAGGATTTACCTTTTGTAAATCCATGTTGACTTTGTCCGATCCTGTCACTGTTTTCCAAGTGCTCTGCTATTACATCTTTTATAATGGACTCTAGCATTTTCCCCACTACCGATGTCAGGCTTACCGGTCTATAATTCCCCATTTTCTCTCTACCACCTTTTTTTAAATAGTGGGGTTACGTTAGTTACCCTCCAATCCACAGGAACTATTTCAGAGTCTATAGAATTTTGGAAGATGACCAGCAATGCATCTACTATTTCTAGGGCCACTTCTTTAAGTACCCCCTTGTAACCCCTTGTTCTACTCTCTGAGTTTAACTTAAAGCAATTTTCCAGGTTTAAATATTCCATACCAATTACAGTCTTGCACACCTCTATAAGATGTCTCCTTACAAGGCTGAAGATCCCAAGGTTCTCCAGTCTTTCCTCAGAATGGAGATTTGTAAGACTGGGGATCAGCCTTTGTGGCTCTTCTCTGCACAGCCTCCAATGTTTGAATGTTGCCCTGATATCCTGGTGACCAGAACTGGACATAGTACTTAAGATATGGTCTGATCAGGCCATTGCACAGTTTGATCATGACTTACTCTGTACTCTACTGTTGTGGCTGTAGTTCAACATTCGATTAGTTTTGTTGATTGCTGCTCTGCATTGGTTGGACATGTTGAGATCGAATCCTCTAAAGTCGCTTTAGTCTTTTTCAATTTCATCATTAGCTATTTCAATGCCATTGATGGAGCATTTGTGTTGCCTATTTGTCCTTTCTATATGCAATACTTTACACTTGCCTGTATAAATTTAATTTGACATTATTCTATCCACTTACACATTTTGTCCAACTCATTCTGTAATTTCAAAGCTGCCTCCTGTGTTTCCATGGATAAGTGTGATTCACTGCCTTAAGATTCAAATCCTGCACTCCTTTTCTTTGGTGAGACTGACTTCATTGAAATGTGAATGAGAAGCAATTGCTCTTAAATTTTACCAAACCAAAACATTTTGAAATAAGTCTCATGAAAAAGCTCACTGCCTTATTTCATAATTTGAGCTTTCTGTTAGCAGCACATGTACCCGTGTTACTCCTATCCATCATCAGTATCAGCTGTTATTGGCAAGCAGACAGTCTACATAATAGCAGCTTTATCTACTTTGATTAATCTAATGCAGGTGAATTGTTATCAATTGTAGCGCTTGTTCATTTTGTTGACATTGATTCATTAAACATTGATCAATGAGACACCTCCCATTGAATTGCAGATTTAGCAAGGTGCAATGTTTTCTGCTACATCCCCTTAATTTCTCAACTGCAAAAAGCTTTTGATTGCCATTTTAAAGCTGAAAAACAGTTCAAAAGTATGCTGTATATTTGGGAGCAAAGTTAAAAATAGTGCAGATTCCTAAAGAGCACTGTAATATAGTATATTATACTGAGGGTGAGCTGTGTTGATCGTACATCTTTTTAACTATTTCCTCATGGAATTACTCTAAACTTGTCTAAATTACCAATTGTTTTTGACACCACATTTATGATGTAATTACTTACAAAATTAAAGTATACAAATAAAAACAGATGTGTACAGATACAATACATGGTATATTAACAGTCAAAATAGCAAACAAAATGTAAAAGGTATTCCTTTGTTTATCCCTATTCTGCCAGTTTCCATTGTGCATTCAGTTAACAGGAGGAGGACTGAGATTCGATAAAGCTGTTTTTTCCACCTCAGAATTCAGACACGGAATTTTCGAGCATTATATTTCTGGATATTAATTATTTTTTGCTTTAAAAGTTCACACATCACCACAAGCTATTTAGCTACATTTCTGTTGTAAGTAGTGTGTAATCCAATTCCCCTTGTTCTGGAGTATGTGTTACCTGGCAGGAAAGACCAAGGCTTCAGTTGGGAACTGTTAGCAACATACTGAGGATTTCCTCAAGGTCAGCACCAACTGTGTCAGCAAAATCTTGACTGCTAATTCAGTTGAACTTTTGTTCACCTCAACATTTTAATTCTGCAGTGTTGCATTGTAAATATAAAAGAGTACTTTTACAAATTGGATTTTGGACCAAAACATACTTTATATTAATTCCTCCAAGTATAAAATGCTGACAAGTGTGTACATACTGTGTAAAACAGGCTGAAAATAAGTAAATTACTTGGAGAAGGAAGTGAAATATAATAATACTTCAAGTGTGAGTAACACTGTTGTGCTGGGATTGAGTCCCAAGCATTCAATAAAACCCATGTAGTGAGGGCAGTGTGTTAATCCCTTGGACTAACTGATCAGTTTACTGCGTTCTTATGACTAGTCAGACAAATGTGCAGTTTATGTAACCCCATTACCTCTAGTCAGTCTACAGAGTCAGCACTCTCACAACACTCTTGCAGACCTGCAGCCTGATGACCCAGAGCCAAAGTGATACTCAGAGTATAAAGAGGCTTTAGTAGTAGCCAGGACTTCACTGAATTATTCACATTGCCTACAGCAGTCAGTGGGCCTTTCTTTGGAAGGATGTTATGTTTTAAAATATTTTGCTTTATATAGGTGAAAAAATGTTCAATTTGGATATATTTAACAATTAATCCAAATAAATAAAGTTAACATTGATAACAGAAATTGTTTTAAAATATAAATGTTTTGCAACATTATAGCACAAAATTATAATACAGGGTGCATCAAAAATGCCTTTGAAATATTGACATTTTTGCCTTTGCTATGAAAATGTCAATTATTTTCATGCATAATGTTAAAAGGCACCCTGTAATGATCTTCAGAATAGAATTCTTGGTATACTACAAAAAGTATTGTAAATGCCTGGGTAGTCATTAAAAACGACAAATTACAAACACTGTTAAAATGGTTTAGACATTGGTAAGGATAAGGATCAAAAATGTACAAAGGGTTTTTATTAATGTGTATTTTCACTGAGTGATGACTATCAGATTTTCTTTTACCATTTATCAATTTGAAATACTATAATTGTTTAACCTAATATTATTATTAGAAGCTAACTACCCTCCAATAACTCAAACTATATTAGAGGTAACAAGCATTAAGAAATGATCTAATTAATTAATAACACTAAGAACAGGGAGATCTCGGCCGGAATTTTCCCATTGCCGGGCATGCAGGTTTGGGGGAGGGTCGGCAGTAAAAATCCCGGAAATAGCGAGCGCATCGGGAACCCACCATCATCTCGCCACCTCGCGCATTTAACTCAGGAGGCTTTGATGGTGCGACATGGACCCGATTGGATGAGGTGGGCGACCTCATTGAAATCATTAAGTGCTTGTTGAGAGACACTTAAGAGTGATTTTAATGCCAGCTTGTGACTTTAACTGTAGGAGCATAGGATTCACGGAGGTCAGGTACCTCGCCTGTGAAGGGGAGGTGGAAGTTCAGTGGCCATTGGTGAGTTCATTGACTGAAAGCTGGGAAAAGCACATAAATACTGCAACATTACACCTCATTACTTGCCTCGTGGAAAGGCTCTTGCTCACTCCATTTTGTCCACAGATTTGGGTGCCTGCAGTTTGCGGTCATTGTTGAAACCTCGGAAGCCACTCTCACCACATAGCTAGTCACTATCACAACATTGAGGGATTGGCCCTCTGATCTCCACTTTACCTGCCATCTACTACATCAGCATGAGTGCCATTTATACTGTCTCACGTTGGACCTCAGAATCGGACCAAGATGAGCACCACCACCAACAACAGCAGTCTTTGCTTCAATGACCTGATGCTCCACAGGAGAGAGGGGGTCAGCACAGGCCTGCACCATGCCAGAGGCGATACCCCCAACACAAGGTGTACAGGCAGAGGATGAGCTTCCTGGACATGACTGAGCAGCAGTGCTTCAGGAGGCTCAGGCTATCGCACCAGGTTGTCGCAGACATTTGTAGCTTGCTGCTACAAGACCTGCTGCCCAGAGGACCTGGTGGACACTCCTCACCAGTGGCTGTCAAATTCACTACCACCCTCAACCTCTTCGCCTCAGGCTCCTTCCAGGGATCTCGCAGTCGGCCGCCCACAGATGCATCACCCAGGTGACCAATGCCATGTTTCCCAAGTCAGCCAATTATATCAACTTTGCCACTGATGAAACCAGTGTTACTGGGTTAGTGCTCAGCTTTACAGCTCTGGCTGACTTCCCACAGGTGCAGGGCATTATCTACTGCACACATGTGGCCATGAAGGCAACCCCAGATCACACAGGAGTGTTTGTGAACCACAGGAGGAGCAAGGCGCAGAGTGCACAGCCTCTTCAGAGGAGGAGGATGAGGAGCAGGTGGACGAGGAGGAGGAGGAGGATTAGGAACCTGAGATGCAGGTGGCAGCAGCGACGGTGTACATTGCTGCCCAGGAGGCCCAGGATGACTTCATAATGACCAGATTTACTTAACTTGCTCCAATGTAGCCACTTCCCTGCCACATGCTGTACTAAATTTCCCTGCCAGCACCATAAAATATCCCTACAATGACCAATCCATTCCTCTCACCCAAACCCCCAGTGCGCGAGGTTAAGTAATGTCTCACCATTCACTCCAAGTAACAAAGCTACTTCCAAGATTTGAGGCAAAAATGGACAAGACCCAGAAGTGGTGCAAAGAAAAATATTTACGTGCGCCATCAAAATAACTGAAACTTAACACTAACATTTTTGATACACCCATGGGCATACCCGTGTGCATCTATTTTTGTGTCATTTTTCTTTCTCGAGTGCTTCTACGAGGTGCAACCCCTGTGGCTTCAGCAGAGGTAGAGACAGACTGCTCACTTCCCTGCTGCGACTCATTAGACACTTTTGGCAGACATTCTCTGGGTTTTGGAGCCTGTGAGGGTCCCGCCAAAGACTGCTCCTCCTGCAACTGTGCAGGGGCAGACTCGGCCATCGGGATCCGAGGAAGCATGTGGGGATCTGACTGAAGGGGAGGCAACGGGAGAGAAGTGGGAGCATTTTGATAAGAGCCCCCACTTCCATGTCCCCCTCACCATCATCCCTCTCATAGGCCACCCATACTTCCCTGCTAGTAAGGAGCTGGCAAGCACCTTGCTTCACAGCAATGGGGCGACGAAGGCCCAAGTCTACATTTACGCCCCTCCTTGAGAGAAGGTCTATGAGTGCCTGCCATCTGTTGTCCACAGCTCACATGTGCTGGTGTAACTGGCACATTTGCTGCTCCATGCAGGTGGCCAACCTTTCCATGGAACAGCACATCGTCGCCATCGCCTGCGAGATGGTGGTGCTCATGTTGGAGATGGACTCCTCCATTCTCTGAACATTTGCAGACATCGCGGCTGCAAAAGCTGCCACAGCCTCAAGCAATTATTGCTGCTCCTCCAAGATCACCCTCTTTCTCAACGGCCCCCCGGGGTTCAGCATCTGCATGCAGCTCAGCAGAACTTAGAGCATCCCGTGCCCTCCGGCAAGGAGTCTCCACTGCTGTCCCTGTCAACACCTTCTGCTCTTGCTCACTTGTGAATTCTGAGACACCAGGTGACAACACTAAGGACCCCCCGAGGTGTGTGTATCTGCACTGGTGCTGGGTGCACTTGGGTCTACTGATGCTGCACCCTCAGAGGCTGGAGCTTCCTCTGAAGAGTCGTCTTTCTCCTCCACCTGGACAGTGTGGGGGAGGGGGGGGGTGGAGTTGATTGACCTGTGAAAGAGCAAAGAGATGATTTAGAAGTGTAATATTAAGAATGGGTAATGTTACCATTATGCATATGATGACATTTCACTGGCTGCTGACATCAGTCACCATGTGAGTGACTGTTGTATGCCATGTGGCTTTATGAGATGTAATTTTGTCACCAGGTTGCTGGGATATCCCCCTCTCTCCATCTCCCACCACCATCGTCTCTCGAGCTCCTGAGATCTCCGTAGCCCCTTCCTCTGCTGCTGTGAGATGTGCAATTACTGGAGGGCCACCTCCAGTTCTCTGCCTCTCCCTGTTGTTCTGGGCTCTTTTCTCCTGCAAGGCGGGAAAGAGAAGTTTCAGTGAAAGTGATGGAATGAGTGTAAGGAATGGATGGGTTACATCTGTAGAGGGTGACTATGAGGGAGTGGGGTGCCAATGCTAAATGGTCTCCTTCTGTGGTGTTACTTGGTACGATTACATTAGGATGAGGGTGAGTCTGAGGGGTGGTTAGTCAGGTGGGGATGTGAGTGTGTACACAGAGAGGGATGGCTGGATGTGCAAGGTATGTTGGTGTGAGGAATAATGTGCAGGAGTAGGCTTGGAAAGGCAGAGTGATGGGTTTGTGGTGACAGGCATATCAGGATGAAGTTGAGTGTGGCATCGGACTCACCTTTCCTGACCTCATGAGATCATTGAATCGTTTCCTGCACTGGATCCAGGTCCTCCTCGCCACATCCCTGCTGCTGACCTCCTCAGTTATAGCCAGCCAAGCTCTTTTTGTTTCTTGTGGAGGTCTCCTTCGCCTATCAGCAGGGAAGAGGGTCTCCCTGCGTGCTCTGACCGCCTCCACCAGAGGATGCAGGGATGAGTCTGAAATGCGTGGTATAGCCCTTTGCCTTTGGCTATCCATCCTTGCTACTTTATAACAGTACTCAGGCCTTTGTCAGGTTCCAGCAACCTTCAAATGAGTTGAGTGCAAGGCTGCTTTAAATATCGGCGCTGGAAACGAGTCATTGATGGTGTCACCAGACCCGCTCCATTTCATTGGGCCGGGAAACGCACGAGTCTTTCAATTGGGGCCATTAAGCTAAAGTTGCTCTGAACAACGCACTGCTCAGAACATCACATTCCCAACCCGCTGTGCGGCCCGCACGTACGCAACCCGACTCCAAGGTAAAAAATTCCGGCCCTCACTTCTGTTTAGTCTGTACTCTAACCTTGAGATAAATGTAGATCTAAACAATACCAAGCTCTTTGATCATGACTGCTTCATTTAATGTTCCCCCGGGAGGTTTCATAATCTCTGGGAACAGTCTGAGGGACTGACCACACCTGTTGTGCTTAGGTTTCACACATATCCCGTGAATACCTTGTTTCTCTTCTACTGTTGTTTCCCTTGGGCAGCACTGCACTTTTCTCAATGACTTGCTTAAAGAGATAGCGTCTCTTTTGTCTGAATTAAATAAGATGGATTTAAAAATGATCAAAAGCAAATGCTTCATAATTTACTGTATTACTTAGCTCATTAGTTTAAGATGTTTAAGCAAAATTGCACAGAGGAAATTTTTCTAGACACAACTTTTCTCCTTGATGTACAAACATATATCACATAATATACTATGTAAATAAAAAGTACACACGACACACTATAAAATTATACAACTCAGTCTACTGAGACAATGGCCCTGATAGTTACAGGGAGGTGGGGAGGGAGTGGGGTGAGGTTGTAGCACCCAGGAAACTCGAAAATGTGGGTAACGGGGATGTCCTGCCAGATTCAACAGCAGCATCTCATTTGAATTATTTTTTCTGTTTCCCGGCTAGCAGTCAACCAGATTGTCGGGCAGGAAGGCCTGTGCTGGAAGGCCACAGCCGGGGTGAGCGGAGAGGATGCAGGTTGGTAGGGAAAGATTGCGGGTTGTGGGCAGGGAGGCCATGGGAGCGAGGGGAGATCGCGGGTCAGCCTGGAGATCGAGGGGGCCGCAGATTACAGGGGGGGGGGGTTGGTGGATCTCGATGGGCTCAGATGATCGCGGCAGGTTAATTTGGGGTGCTGGGGCGGGGAGCACTTCTGCTCCTCCTGGCCCACAAGCTCTTTTCTGCTGGATCCAGCTGTTCTCGCCTCCCTTCAGCTGCCGGGTTTCCCGAGCCCTGGGATATCTGGCCGCAGCCATAAATGTTAAAGTCTGTTAAAATCTGAGGCGCGCAGCCTCATTAACATATTTAAATTCCTGACCCGCCCCTCGAAAGCAGGTCACTCGCCTGTCTCCCAACCCGCCCAGGTTAAACCGGAAGTGGCCGCGTTCGCTGTGAGGTGGGGTCAGGTTTCAGATTTTTCAGAACTTAAACCCCCACCCCACCCCGCCCCTCTCCCGCTCGTCCTGGGGTGTTAAAATTCCCCCCTCAAGCATAAAGTCAGCAATTTCCATAAATCAGTAGGGGTAAATTTTCATCTTCAGCATTCCTGGTACAGAGCTTTGAGCATTGGGAGTGCACATTAGAAATGTGGGATGCATGCCCACTTCCACAATTTTCCATCCATTAATTTACTCCAGTATTTTAAATTAACAGGCTTTTTGGTATACATTGGCTTGTCCTTTGCAGCTATTGCTTGTATGCGAGTCAAGTTTTCAAGATTAAAAGAAAATCCTGAATGGGATAAACTATTGAGACTATTTGCTTAAATGTGCCATTTTGGAACTGGGTGGTGCAGTAGGTTAGGTACTGCATCAACCAAACCCTACAATGAAACTGAGCTCAAATCCAGTCCAGACTGGTGGGTTGATCATTTCCTCTGCAGTCTGTGAATATCTTACGTGAAATGAGTTTGGACGGTCTCAGTCCAGTTCCTAGAGGGGATAATACTGTCCCTAATTGGGTAGTTGAATATGATAATCTTAAAATTGGAGTTAATTTAATCACCCACTAAAATGGACTGACAAGCATTGCAAATGCTTGATATTCTAGACCGCTAAAGCAGAGAAAAGTCTGGCAATTAAAGCAATAAAAGTGTAAGTTCACTGTAAATATTTAAAAGGAATAGTATATGCTGTTACTTTACAAACTAACAACAGTTGTTTCATGGCCATACACGTACATGTTTGTATCCATGGTTGTCTGACGTGAGTTTCTCAACCACGGTTGTGATCAGTTTTGTCGGCTTGACCAATTGAAACTTGCAGGAGTAGAAGGCCAAGAGGACTAATACATTTATTTTACCCAGTTACCAGTGCGTTTCTTCCCAGCTCATCAGACTTGTACTGGTGAAGTCCAAAGTCTGAGTTGTCCAACTTCTCAGAAGAAAATGTTGGTAGAAAGCAGGACACTCATGGAAGGTTAAATAAGGTGAAGTTGAATAAGTATATTTTAAATGATTTACAGCACCACAAAAGGTTAGTTTTCTGCTACATTACTTAATATTGAGGTGTCCTATTTAACAAAATAATTCAGGAAACAGAGTAAGCGTTTATCTGAACCCTTAACATTGAAATTTAATGCTAAGTTTCACTGTTTCAGTTACACTAACGCTTACATTCCTAAAAACCTAAATATTCTTAGATTGTAAATCAAACATTTTACAATGTTAAAAAAGACTTGCATTTCTATAGCGCCTTCATGACCACCGGACGTTCCAAAGTTCTTTACAGCCAATTAATTATTTTTTGAAGTCAAGTTACTGTTGTAATGTAGGAAACACGGCAGCCAATTTGTGCACAGCAAGCTCCCACAAACAGCAATGTGATTGAGGGATAAACATTGGCTAGGACACCAACTCACCTGCCATAGGATCTTCTACATCCACCTGAGAGGGCAGACAAAGCCTTAGGTTTAACATCTCATCCAAAAGACGCCATCTCTGACACTGCAGCACTCCTCCAGTACCGCATTGGAGTATCAGCCTAGATTTTTCCACTCAAGTCTCTGGAGCGGGACTGTGAACCCACAACCTTCTGACTCAGGCAAGGGTGTTACCAACTGAGCCACAGCTGACACCATGTTTGATAAGGAAGGAAACATGATAATCTGGGCATAGCTCTTGATAGTGAATTTCTTGTCTAGAATTTTAAATGAATTGATAGACACTGTGCTTAATAAAAGAAAATTAAATTAAGTACCATGATTCTTATCGTTGTTCTTATCCTACGATGTGTAAAAAAAACTAGTCAAGATCATTTGACTCAAAATATCAATGCATAGCACAAACTTTAAACACAGATCAATTTTCTGAAAGTGTGTTCCTATCGGACGAGGCATGGTGATGAGAATGTGGTTCCGTAAAACTATCCTTAGTCTCTCTTTATAGATATAGCCTCCTCTTCTGCTTCTCTTCAGAAGGTGTTGACTCCTGCTAGGGTGCAGTTTCATGTGTACCACAAGCCATCAGGAAGTTGACCCAAGTACCAGCCTACACGTCTGAACAGTGGCTGTCTCCGAGAGTTGATGCACTCTTTTACATTGGCCTTAGAGGATGCTTGTGCTGGCAGTTCCTGATACGTGGCCCTCAAACACTGCCACACAACCTAATGCAAACTCGTTGGATTTACTAAGGCCACCTGCTTGGAAAACCTGGTAAAAAAACAGGTTCCAGTTAAGCATTTCATTGCAAGTAAACCTACTATGTAGCACTGGAGCTACAAGGCTAGAACAGCAAAGTGGCTGACATATCGCGAGTTATCATGCGTAGGTCCTTCCATCATGCTGAAAACAGATGCATAATGTACAGCTGCTGTAAAACTCTAAACTAGGGACAACAGTTATTGGAAAGCATTATGTAGAGGCCAGATGTGAGAGTGCACACTCATATACCCAGGTTTCAGTTCCGAGCATGATTGGGCTTCATAGTGGAAAGCAGTTACTGTTGAAGGTCCAAATCTTCAACTGGAGGAAGCACCATCACATGGGCCATGATATGTGTCCATGCTGTGGCCAGATTGGTGGAAAAATATTCACACATTTTGCAGAGAGTTTAGTTGCTACTGGCAAGGACTTCCTGGTACCTGCTGGCCACCTAGCAAGGGCTTAAACCTACACTTAGCAGTTACCTAATGACCAACTGGTGGCCATTTCCTTGTGGAAGGAAGTAAGCCATGTTTATTTGGGGTCAAGGTGGATCAAAGATCTAGATCAAAAGGCCTAGTGATGGAAGATTGAAACCAAATCAATTCTATAAGACAGACTCAGTAACCTGAAACCCAAGCCAAGCAGGTCTGCAGTACTCAAAGGCACAGTTTATGACTGACCAGCCAGTCAGCCTGATTAATGAACCAAGTTTTAGCTGGTTGAACTCTAACATATCCCTCTGCATACTTGGGAATCCTTAAACCTTGGCTCTCGCTGATCTGTGCGTAAACTCTCTAAACTTTAGATCAAGTAAGAACTTGCATTTATATATCACCTTTCATATGCTTGGGAAATTCAAATGCACTTCAGAGCCAATGAATTACTTTTGAAGTGTAGTCCTTGTTGTTTTGTAGGTAAGTGTAGCAGGCAGTGTGCACACAGTAAGGTCCGCTATTTAAGAATAACGAGAGAGGGAAACCAAGGAATTATAAACCACTTAACCTAACATCTATTGTTGGTAAATTATTAGATTCTATGATTAAGAATAGGGTGACTGAACACCTTTGAAATTTTCAGTTGATCAGAGAAAGCCAGAATGGATTTGTAAAAGGTAGGTCAACCTGATTGAATTTTTTGAGGAGGTGACTAAAGTAGTGAACAGGGGAATGCTTATTGATGTTATTTATATGGACTTCCAGAAGGCATTTGATAAAGTTCCTCATAAAAGTCTGTTAACTAAGCTTGAAGCCCATGGAATTGAAGGCAAATTATTGATGTGGTTAGGATATTGGCTGAGCGGCAGGAGATAGAGAGTAGGGATAATGGGCAGGTACGCTTATTGGCAGGATGTGACAGGGATCTGTGTTGGGGACTCAAATATTCACCGTATTAACGACTTAGATGATGGCATACAAATCCACATATCCAGGTTTGCCAGTGACACTGTTGTGTATGTACCTTTAAGGGAATAACTGGTCTCAGACTGCAGTACCAGCAGTGACCACCCCTGTATAAAAGGCCCTAGCAGGCTTCTGTAGTTTCAGTTTCCAGGTTGTCTCCATTCAGTAAAGACTTGTTATAATCAACTCCTGCAGTCCATGTCTCAATTATACACGGACACAATACTGGCGACGAGTAAGAAACGAACTTACCTGCAACTCGGCAGCACATCAGACGACGTTATTGAAGGTCAAAGCCAGAAGAAAGAAAAAAAATAATAATCCAAAGAAAAAAAATAATAATCCAAAGAAACTCGAGAAACAGGCGTCGACCATGGGCAACCGCCCTCCAAATCATCGAATTGAAAAGTGCAGGAGAGACTGTCGAGAGCCAGGCTTGGTCTCCAGTCTGTGGTTTCCCAGCTAATCGGGCTGGTGGCAGGTAGTGCACTGATCCATCCTGGGCTGCGGCGGGCTAGAGCTCGATCGGGTGGCTCTGCAACGGGGCCGGGCAGCGAGTCGGGAAGCAAAGAGAGTCATAGTCATAGAGTTTTACAGCACAGAAAGAGGCCCTTCGGCCCATCGTGTCTGCGCCGCCCATCCATCCCTGTCCAGTCTAATCCCATTTTCCAGCATTTGGTCCATAGCCTTGTATGCAATGGCATTTCAAGTGCTCATCCAAATGCTTCTTGAATGTTGTGAGGGTTCCTGCCTCTACCACCCTTTCAGGCATTGAGTTCCACATTCCAACCACCCTCTAGGTGAAAAAGTTCCTCCTCAAATCCCCTCTAAATCTCCTGCCCCTTACCCTGAATCTATGCCCCCTTGTTATTGACCCCCCTACTAAGGGGAAAAGTTCCTCTTTATCTACCCTATCTATGCCCCTCATCATTTTGTACACCTCAATCAGGTCCCCCCTCAGCCTTCTTTGCTCCAAGGAAAACAACCCCAGCCTGTCCAGCCTCTCTTCATAGCTGAGGCGCTCCATCCCAGGTAACATCCTGGTGAATCTTCTCTGCACCCTCTCCAAAGCAATCACATCCTTCCTATAGTGAGGCGACCAGAACTGCACACAGTACTCCAGCTGTGGCCTCACCAGTGTTTTGTACAGCTCCATCATAACCTCCCTGCTCTTATATTCTATGCCTCGGCTAATGAAGGCAAGTATCCCATATGCCTTTTTAACCACCTTATCTACCTGTTCCGCTGCCTTCAGGGATCTATGTACATGTACACCAAGGTCCCTCTGACCCTCTGTACTTCCTAGGGTCCTACCACTCATTGTGTATTCCCTTGCCTTATTTGTCCGTCCAAAATGCATCACCTCGCACTTTTCAGGGTTAAATTCCATTTGCCACTTTTCCGCCCATCTGACCAACCCGTTTATATCGTCCTGTAGCCTGAGGCTTTCCTCCTCACAATTTACCACCCCACCAATTTTTGTGTCATCTGCAGAGAGAGAGAGAGGGGGTGGAGCACACAGGGCGCGGCCGGTGCTTCGCAGCCGGGCAGCGTTCGGACCCAAGAGGGAGGGAAGTGTCCCAGAGGGTCCGCTCCACGACGGGAATGGTTCTTCAATTAACGGAGCAAATATTGAAGCGCGATAGAAAAATAAAAATACCGCGGAGAGCAGCGTTGGCAGCAGCAATCGGGGAGGCGCGAAGACCATAGGGCGTCGCCATTACAGGATAGTAAAATAAATATAATCGCCAGCAACAGCGTTGGCAGCAGCGGCAGCGGCGGGAAAGCACGGTAGGCGCCATCTTAACTCGGCGGGGAAGAAGGAAAAGCGCGGGAGGCACCATTTTGATCCATCGGGGACGAAGGCAAAGCGCGGGAGGTGCCATCTTAGATTTTCAAGATGCCAAAGACTGGCGATATCACTGCCTTCAATAATGCAATAGAAGACTGGACCACGTATGTGGAAAGAGTCGAGGTATATTGCGAGGCAAACGAAATAGCCGATGAGAAAAATGCATCGGTATTGCTAAATTTAATGGGCGCAAGAACGTATGGCCTATTGTGGGACCTGATTACTCCAGCCAAACCGAAGGCGAAGAGTTTTAACGAAATTGTTGCTGTCCTACAGGAACACCTAAATCCTACATCGCTGCTGATAGCAGAAAGATTTAAATTCCACAGGAGAAATCAGCATAAAAATAAGAGCAATGCTGATTACCTTACGGAACTACGCAAGCTATCAAAGCACTGCCAGTTCGGAGCAGGACTGGCAGATACCTTACGGGACAAATTTGTCTGTGGACTCCTGAGTGAAGGAACCCAGAAGAGGTTACTCTCAGAGAAAGAGCTGACGCTAGATAAGGCTTTCAGCGGGGCAGTATCGTACGAAGCAGCAGCAAGGGGAGCTGCGGAAATACAACAAAAGGCACAGGAATACGGCACCCACGAAATGACACTGGGATTTGAAAAATGTTATCGCTGCGGCAGAACAAACCATGACCAGAAGGACTGCTGGTCCAAGGACAAAATATGCAGGCAATGCGGAAAGATGGGACACATTGCACGAGTTTGCAGGTCTGGGAAGAAGACCAACGACAACAAAAAGGCTACTAAGGAACCGTACAGGAAAGTACAAAAGATGACGGACAGTAGTTCCGAAGACCAGATGAGCGATAGTGAATCCGGGAACAAGAGACTAAGCAGTCTCAAACGTCACAACGTAATTGCAAAAGAGGATCACCGAACCATTTGGGTCACCCTCACGATAGCAGGGTCCCAAGTCAAAATGGAATTGGATACAGGATCAGCTCTAACCGTCATGAATCGACGAGACTACGAGCGGCTATTCTCACACATACTCTTGAGAGAGACATCCATTGTCTTGAGGATGTATACGGGGCAAAAAGTATACCCCAGAGGAAAAATAAGGGTGCCTGTCGAATACAACGGCAAGAAAATACGGAAATTGTATCTCTACATTCTGCAAGATGGTGGACCACCGTTATTGGGACGTGAATAGAACAGAAAGATAAGTTTAGACTGGCACTCCATTCAGTCACCAACGGTGGCTGGTAAAAAGGATGACGACGTCACTCCTGGACGATTGTCAACAATCTTAGCTGACGCCAAAGAGGTATTTCAACAAGAACTGGGCACTCTTAAAGGCGTAACCGCCTCGATAAAAATAGAGGAGAATGCAATTCCCAAGTTTTTCAAAGCAAGACCGGTACCATATGCAATTCGCCCAGCCGTCGAGGCAGAGCTGGAGAATCTGGAGAAGGCAGGCGTGTTATCTAAGGTAGACTGGAGCAAGTGGGCGACACCCATCATTCCTGTCATGAAGAAAACGTTAAACAATAAGTCTGAGGAGCCAAGGAAGGTTCGCATCTGTGGGGACTTCAAGGTGACGGTGAACCCAGTCCTTCACACAGTACAATATCTTCTTCCAAGGATAGAAGATATCTTCACCTCACTATCTGGAGGGAAGCGTTTTACAAAAATTGACCTAGCACAAGCATATTTGCAGATGGAGGTTGAAGAATCCTCTAGGAAGTATCTCACGATAAACACTCACAAAGGTCTTTACCAGTATAATCGACTGGTATTCGGAGTAGCATCAGCTCCGGCGATATGGCAAAGAGCGATGGAACAAGTCCTGCAAGGGATTCCGGGGACTCAGTGTTACTTGGGCGACATCCTAGTGACAGGTGAAGATGACAGTGAACACCTTGCCAACCTAGAGCAGGTGCTCACTAGACTACGTGAACATGGGCTACGAGCCAATCGCCCCAAGTGTGAGTTTTTTAATAAACAGATATCGTATTGTGGGCACGTGATTGATGAAGAGGGGTTGCATAAGTCCCCTGACAAAATTGAAGCGGTAGTTAAGGCTCCAGCGCCTGAAAATGTGTCGCAACTGAGGTCATTCCTCGGATTGGTGAATTACTACCATAAGTTTTTGCCGAATTTGTCCACAATTCTGCATCCACTGAACGCCCTACTACGAACGGGAGTAGCATGGAAATGGAGCGATGAATGTAAGCGGGCCTTTCAGAAGAGTAAGAACCTAATCACTTCAAGAGAAGTATTGGCTCACTACAACCCATCACTACCGATAAGACTGGCGTGTGATGCATCTCCCTACGGTGTTGGGGTGGTACTGTCACATAAATTCCTTGATGGTTCAGAGAGGCCGATAGCTTTTGCGTCACGCTCGTTAACTTCAGCCGAGCGTAACTACGCCCAGATTGACAGAGAGGCCCTCAGCCTGGTGTGGGGGGTGAAGAAGTTCAATCACTACCTGCACGGTCAGAAATTTACTCTACTAACTGATCATCAACCTCACGTCTCCATTTTCAACCCTCAGAAGGGCGTACCGATAATGACGGCACAACGGCTACAGAGGTGGTCCCTTTTCCTAGGGGCACACCAATATGACATCGAGTACAAAGGAACTAAGCAGCATGGGAATGCTGATGGATTGTTGCGGCTACCGTTGCCGACGGTGGAAGAACTGGCAGTGGATCCAGTGGAGTTATTCCACTCGACTATAGTCGAATGTCTCCCTGTGATGACTGCAAACATAGAAAAGGAAACACGAAATGACCCGACACACTCCTGGGTCTATGATTTAACGGTGAAGGGATGGCCAGCACATGGCGAACCACTGCTGCCAGCATTCTCGCTGAGAACAGCCATCAGTGTGCAGAGGAACCTTGATGTGTGGATCCAGAGTAGTAATTCCACCCAAATTGAAGGATAGAGTGCTCAATGAGCTTCATGAGGGTCATCTGGGACGGGTAAAAATGAAGAACTTAGCCAGAGCGTTTGTGTGGTGGCCGGGAATCGATAGGGAAATCGAAGAGATGACCAAGAGCTGGAGAGGATGCCAGAAGGTCCAAAACGCCCCACCACAAGCCCCTCTACATCCATGGGAGTGGCCCTCATCTCCATGGCAAAGGGTGCACATTGATTTTGCTGGTCCCTTTATGGACTCGATGTTTTTAATTGCAGTGGATGCACATTCAAAGTGGCCAGAGGTAATAAAAATGTCCTCAACCACCACAGAAAAAACTATCACAGTCTTATGAACCATATTCGCCAGGAATGGGCTGCCTGAACAGATTTGCTCTGACAATGGACCACAGTTTGTGTCTGAAGAGTTCTGGAGGTTCTTAAAGAACAATGGTGTTAAGCATTACACATCCGCCCCATATCATCCAGCCACTAATGGATTGGCCAAGAGGTTTGTTCAAACATTCAAGAAGGCTATCAAGGCAATGTGTAATGAAGATATACCCCTACAACACAAGGTGGATAACTTCTTGTTTGCCTACCGGAATGCGACACATGCGGTTACCAACCAAACTCCAGCCATGATGTTCTTCAATCGAAGACTACGATGCCGCTTGGATTTGGTTAAGCCAAACGTCAGAAGAGATGTGGAGAACAGGCAGTTTCAGAATATGAATGAAAGGCCGACCAGGAGTTTTAAGATAGGTCAACCAGTTTTGGTCCGGGACTACCGCACAGAGAAATGGCAGCCAGGAACGATCTGTACACGGCAAGGACCTCTAATGTATACCGTGGACGTTGGAGACAGCATTGTAAGACGCCATGCTGATCAGATTCTAGAGTCACTGGAAAACGTCAACTCCACACCATGATCTGATACACCTGGCGATGAAACCGAAGTACCAATTGCATCTACCGCAGAATCGGTGATATTGGAAGCAGACGAACCAAACAACGACATTGATCCCGACTCGACCTTGCCAGAAGAACCTGATATCCCAAAGAGACGTTATCCAGACAGAATCAGGAAGCCTCCTCAAAGACTGAACTTATAATTGTTTAACTTCAACCAATGTATCTAGCAACCGTAATTGTAATTAGTTATTATTTAGTTGTTAAATGAATGTTATGTACTGTTTATCTAAAAGGGGAGGAATTGTTGTGTATGTACCTTTAAGGGAATAACTGGTCTCAGACTGCAGTACCGGCAGTGACCACCCCTGTATAAAAGGCCCTAGCAGGCTTCTGTAGTTTCAGTTTCCAGGTTGTCTCCATTCAGTAAAGACTTGTTATAATCAACTCCTGCAGTCCGTGTCTCAATTATACATGGATACAATAGACACAAAGATAGGCTGCATTGTAGGCAGTGTAGATGAAAGCATAACATTACAAAGGGATATTGATAGATTAAGTGAATGGGCAAAACTGTGGCAAATGGATTTCAATGTAGGCAAATGTGAAGTCATCCACTTTGGGCCTAAAAAGTATAGAACAGGTTACTTTCTAAATGGTGAAAAGCTAAAAACAGTGGAGGTCCAGACTTGGGGGTCCAGGTACATAGATTATTAAAATGTCATGAACAGGTACAGAAAATAATCAAAAAGTTTAATGGAATTCAGGCATTTATATCTAGAATACAAGGGGGTAGAAGTTAAGCTACAGCTATACAAAACCCTGGTTAGACCACACCTGGAGTACTGTGAGCCATTCTGGGCACCACACCTTAGGAAGGATACATTGGCCTTGGAGGGTGTGCAGTGTAGGTTTACCAGAATGATACCCGGACTCCAAGAGTTAAATTACGAGGAGCAATTACACAAACTAGGGTTGTATTCCCTGGAATTTAGAAGGTTAAGGGGTAATTTGATCAAAGCTTTCAAGATATTAAGGGGAACAGATAGGGTAGAGACAAACTATTTCCGCTGGTTGGGGATTCTCGGACTAGGGGGCACAGTCTAAAAATGAGTGTGAAATTAGGAAACACTTCTACACACATAGGGTGGTAGAAGTTTGGAACTTTCTTCCGCAAACGGCAATTGATGCTAGATCAGTTGTTAATTTTAAATCTGAGATTAATAGCTTTCTGTTAACCAAAGCTATTAAGGGATATGGGCCAAAGGCGGGTATATGAAGTTAGGTCGCAGATCAGCCATGATCTCATTGAATGGCGGAGCAGGCTCAAGGGGCTAAATCATAGAAATTTACAGCACAGGAGGCCATTCGACCCATCTTGTCTGTGCCGGTCGACAAAGTGCTATCCAACCTAATCCCACTTTCCAGCACTTGGTCCACAGCCTTGTAGGTTATGGCACTTCAAGTGCATATCCAAGTACTTTTTAAATGTGATGAGGGTCTCTGCCTCTACCTCTACCACCCTTTCAGGCCTACTCCTGTTCCTATGTGTTGCAAATGGCAATGAGATGCTTTTTGGTAGTGTTAGTTGAGGGATGAATGTTGGACGGAACATTGCAAGAATTCTGTGCTCTTTTTTGAAAAAGTGCCATGGGATCTTTTACATGCACGTGAACAGATGGAAGGGCCTCAGCTTAATTCTCATCCAAAATACAATACCTATAACAATGCTGCACTCTCTCATTATTGCACTGAAGTGTCAGCTTAGATTATGTGCTCATAAGTAGGGCTGGAAACCACATCCTTCTGGCTCAGCAATGAGAGGGCTACCAGTGAGCCACACTGGCACTAATAAGACAAAACAGCAGAATCTAACCAGTGCAATCAATTGTGCATATGCAGGTGCCTCAACAGGTTGACTGACTGGGATGGAGTGTAACCCTAAAGGGAGAACATTTGGTATAGAACAAACAGAAACACTACCTGTTTGGATTTCTCTGTAGAGTGGTTTGGAGACTCCCAAGCCTGCTGATGTGTTTTCTAAGGGTACCAGACACTCAGCTGACCAAAAGAAAGCTGGACGGTATCACAGCTGGGCCTGATCCTATTCTCATCCAATATCTAAACCTTCGTACATTCCAGCAGGGGTCCACTAAACAGTAACTTAACAGGAACAGGAACTGAGGTGAACAATTTCCCACTCCTTAGCCCAGGGCCTCAGAGGGCAATTGTACTATTCCAAACCACGAGGGTTGCCAAAACTCCAGGATTGCCCTGGAGTCTCCAGGAATTAAAGATTAATCGCCTGGACAATGCTGCCAGCAACCCAGGGAGAAAAATCATAGGGGTGTTTCAAATTTCTTTTAAAAGCACATCATTTTTTAAACACTTGTTTATTAATTATTAAAAAAATTAGAAATGGGGAAAAAGATAAGCTACAGGAGGTCATGTGATGACAACTCCCAGAAAACATCCAGTTTGAAAAGGCAGCCCTGCCTACCACCGTTCTGGTTGAGATGAGCTAACTCAACGACTATGGATTATACTGGGAACCCTTTGGCCTGGTCTGTACGGCCAGAACTGGATGGGTTCCTTGCCCACTGAACCATTAGGGATGCCCAGTAAATAGCAAATAAAAAGATTGTGAGGACATGCAACTTGAAACATTAATTCAACTAAAAAAAGGCTCTGGAACAAATTAGTTAAAATCCTAAGCATCAGGTACTGTTTCCATTTGAGTTGTAAATGACATTGTTCTACAGGAGGGTTGTAAAACTAATACAGTTCAGCCACTGTACAAGTATGATAGTTTCATGTGCTTGGATTGTGAATGCAAGCCACTCGCCATTAGAATATACACACACACATAAATCTTAAAGCTGTCGTTTCCAAGGCTACTTATTACTTTTAGATTCAAGATTAGAACATCAAGTTATTGCTTGCCTGTTTGAAATGCACAGTATGTTGATATATTACCACTTCAAATATGGACTAAGTAGTCAACTAAAAGCAAATTAGTGCAATGATAGACTGAATTACATTATTGCAGAGTGGAGATCACTGTTCAAACAGTTTATTGGTGTTTGGTGTGCTTATCTTCCCTGAAGAAAAGGTGATGACTGAGAAGCCTCTAATTCTGTCAGTGCTCAGGTTTATGCAGTGCCTTACTAGACAGACTGGAGAAATCTTATGTCACAGTGATGTTGCTTCTGGGGTGTATTGCATGAGTGACCAAAGTATATGCTTCTCAGTTAACACCACCAGGGCAACTTTAAGTGGGTTTGGTTTCCCCATTTGTACTAAGAGTAGCAAGTCACAGCTACCTAATATCTTACTTGCCTCAAGTGACAAGTCCAATACACTATAAATACACAATGAATTTAGCCCAGTGCGAGGATGAGAGAACATATCTGAAAAAGCTTCTGAAAGTGTAAGGGTGACTGAAGCTACATTGTAGGATCAGAAATGCAGTATAGTTTTTAAAAGAAAGCTATACATGGGCCGAGTTCACCTTGTAAATCAGTTTACAAGTGACATCTACTGAAGTCGCACCACGACTTCACAAAACTCCCACTCTTTAAATTTAAAACTGAGTTTCGAATTGTTAGGTTAAAAAAAGATGTCAAAATCATAAGCTGTTTTGTATATTTACTAGTAGACATTGAGCATTTAAGAATCACAGCAACAAATGGTACAGTATCAGTTCTGGGCCTTTGTGTTTGTGTGGCATAACACAAAGCGGGATAAATATGTTAAAATAGCCACATTATGAATAGGATTAGTCTAGCATTTTTAATGCTGTAGGTGAATTATTTATTGAACTCATTTAAAATAAGTCCAAGAGTAAATATTTTTGAAAAGTTTCTCAGAAGTTGGTGTGATGTTTTAATCGCTTAATTTTTCCACATGAAATTGTTTAAATATTTATGTCCAAATTTCTCTTCCCCTGCCAATGGCACAAATTGTGGTGGTAAATCCAGCATACCTCCAAAACACCAAAGTGTAAGTTTCTACTGCTGAAACCACCAACAGAAATGTTTGTTCATTTTGTGAATGAAGGCCTGCTCCACTTACTGTGGGGGGGATTGACAGGTTCTGTGCCTCCAAACATTGTGATTATCCCTTTGCTGCACCATCCTTTAATGTTGGTAGTGAGTAGAATAGGATAATGTGCCCCAATGTGTAAGCCATTGGTTGAAGATGTCTCCATTGTACATAATCAGTTGTGAGGACCTTCCTAGGTCCAAATTGATTGTAATGATCCTTCTGATATCCTGGACTGGTCCGGTGAGCAAAAAAGTGGCAAATGGAATTCAATCCAGAGAAGTGTGAGGTAATGCATTTGGAGAGGACTAACAAGGCAAGAGAATACACAATAAATGGTAGGATACGGAGAAGTGTAGAGGAACAGAGGGACCTTGGAGTGCATGTCAGCTCTTTTTCAGCTGGTACAGACACGATGGGCTGAATGGCCTCCTTCTGTGCTGTAAACTTCTATGATTCTGTGATATCCACGTTGATTAGAAAGAGAGAACAATTATCTGTTAAACGTTGTGAAATTCTGATACCATGCTGAACACAAATTTGTGAATGCAGGTATAAAGTCACAGAGATTGCGTGGGCACAGTGAATATTGGAAAAAACAGGCAGGTTGGTGAGCATGTCTGTAAAGGAACCCGCCTTAGTTTCCTCCATTTACCTATCCTATTATACAAAACTGATGATAGAGCTAGGTTGTACAAAATGGACATTACATTGTGAAAGCTTCTCAGATTAGAAAGAGCCCAGATGACTGTAGGGGGTTTCTCTTGCTCTTTCTGGTCTCCTACCAGGCTTCGTGCAATAATTACCCTTGAGTGGTTCGACCCACTCTTCCCTACGGTTCTAGACCTTGGACTTTGCACTACAGTTCCCTGCACCTGAGAAAAACTCAATAGACCAGGTTGAACAACACGAAATGGAGGCTTTTATTATAAAACAGTTTGCAGCATTGTAAAATACATGTCATAAGCACAGATAAAATTAACTACAATCATGCACATATCTATAAACTTAACTCTATAGAAATGGGGAACACACGGCACGTCGAAAAAGGGGGGAACACATTACGATTTCCCTTAACCCCCTCCCCAGACCTAAACTAAGTTTCGACTTGAGGAACTCGGAATCATGCTCACCACTTTCAGATTCGCAAAAGAGGGGGGTTCGCAGCCTTTTGGCACAGCTTTCCGTCGTCACGTGGATTTGGAAACTTCTGGCGCAGCTTGTTTTTCTCTCAGGCGATGGAGCAGCAGATACAGTCTCGATGAGCGCTCGTCATGACTGAATCCGTTACCGGCGGGACTTTGAGTCTTCCATGGGCATCCAGTTCTTAGTCACCGATGCGACGTTGCAGAGCTGCACAGGGAAAATTCCTGGTCGAATGGTATGTTGAGGCCCTGGAGGGCTAGGCCCGGAGTGTCCTTTTATTTCTCCCTCCGGCCTGGCTCGTCGGTTTTCCTGAGGGTGTCTTCTCCTTCGGCCTGGGTCGACGATGATCTCCCGACAAAAGTACCCGGGCCACCCTCGTCGTCTTCCCGTTGTGGCCGAGCCTTGCCTGGCCGAACACCGACCACGCTGCCTTAACCGAAGAGTCCGTCCCGAAACGTGAATCTGAAGCGAAGCGCCGAAGCGTACTCCCAAGCGTTGAAGAAAATGAAAACCGAAGTCAAGCCCTGATGGACCTTTCAATCCACAGTTATACCTTGTTGGGACAGTCTTATCTCCCGCCAAATCATAGTCCAGTCTTTGTAATATTTTTGGCGGGCAGAAATCTCTGCAGGGGCGCTTTGTCTTGTAACGGGAGCCGGTGATAGCTTAACTGGCCTTCCTGGCCGATAATGTCTTTTATTTTTGTCACCGTAACTCGGTTCGTATATTGATCGGTCTGGAGATTGCCCTTGATGGCTGTTAAACGGTTTTTCCTTTGTACAGTAAATGGGTTTAAGTGTTCATTCAAAAGTCCGCCCATCCTGTTACCTGAAACTGTCTTGTACTTAGAATCCAATTAATATGTATGCTCAGTTCCCTGAGTTTCGTTTTCCCGATAGTGGCTTTCGCGGGCTTACTGTCCTCAATCCACAAGCCTGTCTGGCTTGCAGTAACAGAAATCAAATGGTCCCAGAAACTGATCTCGAGGTCCGGCGGCCATTTTGTATGCCCTTTTTATCAAAGGTTTTTCTGTACAAGCTTCTTTTGGTCAATAAAACTGTTTTATTAACCCTGTTTTGTTGCGTGATTAAATTACTGAAAATTTTGAATCTTACATGACATAGTCTGTATCTTACTGAGTTGTTTCATTATAAGCCTTTCTAGATTGAAATCACCAAGATACTGAGCAAAGTGACAGGAGAGTAAATCCAAGTCTGCAATTGCTCTAACAGCTGGGAGATTAACAGAACTCAAAGTTCTTAGATCTACAGCAGGAAGTTTAGGTATTTCTAGTAGCAAAGCAACTAATTCAAATGGTACAGGGTCTCCCCTACTAGATTCGCACTGGATAAAAGTGATGTTACAAAGTATGAACCTACATATTGTGGTACAGAGCCATTGATTTTACTGATTTTAGCCAGGAAGACAGTGGGGGGCCCTAGAACTTGGTTCAGTTTCCACAAGATATAGGAGAAAAATCAGCCAGGGTTCCCATCTCTCATCACTATCCTTTAAGCCCTACTGACGTGTGCCTGTGGATGTTGGGTGAGAATTGATTCAGCCACCTGTCATGCACAACTGGCAAGATTAGCAGTCACACCTTCAGAATTCAGAAGTCAAACTCACAATGAAGTCAGACTTTTGGCTCCCTAGTTTCCTGACGTTTTCCCCAAGGAACGTCCATTTCCCTGGGCTCAAAGGTCCAGTAGTGGAGTGTCAGTAAAATGTGGAACTATGGTCTGTTGATAGATCCCTGTTGAAGAGAGAGTCCACAGGGGAGCTGGGGGCAGACTGAAGACAGAAAGTTAAATTTATCTTTTAATTTTCTACAGACTACCTTTCACCAGGATGTTTATAGGCAATTAAGCCCAAATCTTGGAAGACCTATACGCAGCTTCAGATGTATGAGGAGTGCAGTTGCACTCAATTTCTTGCCCCATCTGCCGGTGTTAGGCTATGCTAGAGGCCGAGCTTGCACTGGGGGTGCCCGTAGGTCACAAGAGAATTATGGATAAGGAAGGTCATTCGGCCCATCTTAATTCATCCATCTGAAGTAACTCTACATTCCATTACTGCATCTAGTTGTTTCTTAAATGATGGCAGAGTTGTCTCTTTCATTACTCTGCCCAGAAGTCCATTCCAAGTGTTGATCACTCAGCATGGAGAAAGCTCCTGATCAGTCCTAAAGTTACCTTTAAAAACAAAAAATGGCAGTTATTATTTTACTAGTTTGATGCTGTGTCCCCTCATTCTACTCCTTTCCAGTGTCAGGGCAGGAAAATTTGCGACATAATTTTTTTGTTTGAAACAGTAAGCACTGACGATACCCCTGGGGACTTTCTTAACCTAAAAGGTCAAGTGAAGTGGTTACTAATAATAGAGACACTACAGTAGAGCCTCATCATACTGAACACTTGTCCAAAAGGAGGGGGCAGAAAGGCAAGTCATTCTCTTAACCAGAGATAAAGTCTGAAACTTCTGTCAGAAGAATCATAGTAGGATTCTCTCCTCGCTCATACCTAGAATCATAGAAAGTTACAGCACGGAAGGAGGCCATTTCGGCCCATCGTGTCCGCGCCGGCATTCTACTCATCCCTAAGGGGCAAAGAGAGCGTGAAGTGGCAAGGGAAGAGTTAGAAAAAGGGAGAGCCATGACAACAATAAAGAAATATGGTGCTTTTAACCCAATGGACTGCTGTTGATCACTGATGTGCAGTACTCCTAACATCAATGGCATAATTTGAAGTAGACAATTCAACCTCCATAAGTCCGACAGCAGCAAAGGCCCATAGTTATCGGTCTTCAGTTCTGCCATTGGAAGCATTAACGGCTTCCTTAATGAGCTGCGCCAGTTCAATACAAGAGTGAAAGCCTGAAGCAAATTAGCATTATGGTGCATTCACAAGTCTTCATTACTAGCTCAAATATACGATACACAGGAATCTACAGATAAGCACAACAACAAATTTTGCATCACAAGCACCAATGTGCCATGATATTGGCACCTTGAGGCATCAGGCCAGCACCCGCATGTGCAGAATTCTGGGTCTCCAATTTTGGAATTGGCCTCAGTGGGTTTACATGAAGACCAGCACCAGAAGGTAGGTCAATTTGGCATCATTCTTCTCAGATCCAAACTAAAAGTATAATTGCCTATACTTTAAATGACATTGAATCTGTTAAACCATCTTAGGGGATCTGTGAGATATAAATGAGTGTTAAGTTGCTCAGATATCCACTACCATCAACATTTCAATAGTTGGAATATAATGTAGGGTTTGAAAATCCACAACCACGTTTTACCAAAAGTTGGATTGCCCTATACAGTTTAAAACCAACATTTTCGGCCAAGGCAGAGGTCCCGACAAGCAGGCTGGGATATGCCTGGGACATCCGAATACAGGGGACTGTGGCTCAGAGGCAAGCCATAGATGTCGGCCAATCGAAGCAGAGTGCATTCTCAAAGGCCAATCAGGGGACTGAGTCAGACCTGAAGCGAGGAAACCCCCGGCCAATGGGGACCACCCGGTCTGGGTTTGAATATGTGACTCACCCCTAATCGGGCTATGAATACAAGCCACCATCACCTTAATCAACTCGGACTAGGGACAATAGTCTTGGGATCACTACATTTAAGAGGTGGCCCAAACTAATCAAGTCCCAGGACTGACACAATGGGGCAGCAGACTTGGAGGAGCCGATGTGCATTCAAAACAATACCCCTGTCCTCACACCTACCTGTATAAATATGGAACACAAGAAGGACCAACGCTGAGAGAGAACTATTACCAGAAGAACGAACAGGAGAGCGAGTTAAGATGCTGAGGGAAAAGATGAGCCCGGGAGGGACGAGCTGGGGTGAACTAACATCTAAAGGACTCCAACCGCGCTGAGGAGAAGATCCACCATCAGGCCCCAGGATTAATTGGTATACTGAAGGTTTACTCCGCTACCAGACGGCGCAACATCGCCACAAGAAGCCGTACCGTATACCGACTCCCGTTCCGGGGACCTCGACAAGAAGACACCAACGACCGAAGTGGCTGTGGAAGATGGCATTCACTCCAGTCATTTCGGGAACCTTTTCCATCAAGCACAAACCAACCAACGACAACCGACCGAAAGCGCAATCAACAAAACCAAACTTCGAGAAAACCTGACCAGACGCAGCAAGGTCCTCTCCGAGGTTCGGGGTACGGCGAACCCCGAGGCACAGGTCGAATTCCGACGACGACAGCAACAACAACAACCGCACTCAAAATTCCATTTGTCAAGGGAGGAGGCTGTGAGTATAATCCAAGGGCCTGCAACTGTCAGTCTAGTTTAGGTAGGAAAGTGGGTTGGTGGGATTGGACTTGGTAAAGATAAAACTGTGTAAACATTCTCGTTGTGTCCGTTCTCTCTCATATTTTATTTATAGTTATAAATGTGTGTGTGTGTGTTTATTACGTTGTGGTAGAACTTACCTTGGCAAATAAAATTGGTTGTCACCTGTTCTTTTTCCAAGGACTACTTGTCTCCGAGTGTCTATTTAAAGTGCATCGTTCTCCACCCAAATTCTGGAGTTAGAACCAGATAGGGGCATTAGGGTGCTTCGAACCCGCCAAACAAGGGAACAGCAGACTAGGGAAAAGAGAGAGGACTCCAGGAGCACTTGGGCTCAGGAGTACCCCACAGATTAGGTATAAACTGTGCGGGTCGCCACCGTATTTTAGTCCTCCTCTATAAGCTGTTGTTCTCTATCTCCTTAGAGGGTGTTTAGTGACACCCGACCTGCAGGCTAACATAAGCTGCAAGGGTATAAAGGAGACCGAGGCCCAATACATCAACAGGCACTAAAGACCCCTGCAATTGGGCAGAGCAGAGCCCCATCCCCCTACACAATGGCGACTGCGGCAGGGCTCCAGTGGGCGAATGAATACACGACCTCGGAAACAGTGGTTTTTGGTAAATCTAAGATGGAGAAGAGAATCTCCGCCTACGCTATTTCCAAGGTAAACTTCACAAAAGAGTGGGTACAGAACCTAAGCAGGGCACCACGTCCCGTGGACGCGGCAGCCCAGTGGATGGCAGGATCAAAGCATAATAGGAAGATAGAAAAGGCAATCTGGCTCATATGCCTGACAAGGCAGGTCCGGGCATCGGACTGCGAGATAGCCAGGATTAGCGAGGAGCTACGAGAGGCGCTGCTCACCTCAGAAGCTAGCGAAGCCACAGGTCAGAGGATCATGTTAGAGCTGTTTGAGGAAAGGGAAAAAAAGGCCAAAGAGGAGGAAGCCTCCCGCAGCCAGCAACAATACCTGCAGGGGCAGGTGGCCGAGGCTAAGGCTGGGGAGCGCAAGGTTAAGAAGTTGAACGTTACTTATGCGCAGAAAATCGAAGAGCTGGAAGGCCGGCTGAAAGGTTTGCAGGCGGCATATAGAGTTAACTGCAAGGAGGGTTGAGAGAAAACAGATCACGGGCCTTGCAGGGAATGGGTTCAGTCGCTGCTCCAATCTCTTGCCCAGGCGAAGGGCACGATCTGTTTGTTAGAGCCAAAGAGGGCTGACAACAGATCGGAGCATTGGGGAATAGTAGAGGACCCGGCTGCGAAGGACAGCCAACCGCCTCCCGAAGCACCGGTAGGTCTGGTCGAGCCATGGGGGGAACCAAGGGTGCAGACTAGGGAGCCCACAGGGCGGGGGACCGAACAGGGAGGTCCAGCCCAACCAAAAGGGTATGGGACCAGACAGGTAGATCCGGTCCAGCCCAAGGGGTATGGGTCACCTACGGAAGGAGTTGGGTCTGTAGGATCGGAATCCGAGGCAGAGGAAGAGGAGGTAGAGGAAATAGGGACCCCAGCTACGGAGTCTGCGGCGGGACCTATGTGTCCAGTGGTCCAGAAAAAGTATGGGCCTCCACAAGGTGCACAGGCCCGTGGGCCACTAGACAGTGAGTTTGTAGTCCCGCACGCAGCTCCAGCTCTGAAGGCCATGATTGCACATATCCCCACGCTCACCAGAGGGCGGGGAGATCCATCCGTACGTTTCTCTAACATCGCACAGGCAGCAGAAATGAACAATTGTGACGACCAAGAAGCAGTAAAGATGCTGCTATTCTCAATAGAGGGGAGGGTGTACCAGGCCCTCCCAACAGCCTGTAGAAAGGGGCAGGTCACCCCAGAGCGGTTACAACGGGCCATCTTAGAAGCCCTGGGGTGTAACGATGGGAACCCCCTTGACAGGCTCAACAAGACCAGCCAGTTACCTGGGGAAGCCCCGCAGGTATACGTGGACAGGCTGTGGACGGTGTACCGTGCAGCCTGTGGCAATATCCTGGATAGAGGGGCTCTTACAGCGGACCAGCATGAAGCGTGGTTCCGGATGATTATCGCAAACAGTCTGCCCTGTCTTAAGACCCGGGCAGATCTCTGGTTCAACCCCAGAGACCCTAACCTCACCGAAGAGGCGGTGGTGGAAAGGATGTCGGTTACCCAGCGTAACGGGGAAACCCCAGATGAAAACCTGGATAAACCCACAAAGGGGCGAGTGCACGAAGTGCACTCAAACCCT
This sequence comes from Somniosus microcephalus, assembly GCF_052327205.1. Classification (NCBI taxonomy): domain Eukaryota; kingdom Metazoa; phylum Chordata; class Chondrichthyes; order Squaliformes; family Somniosidae; genus Somniosus; species Somniosus microcephalus. Next base: position 166,182,128 of record NC_140988.1, read on the forward strand.
AATCCAAAAAGGGAATGGTATCAGGAGGGCACGCACCCGTCCGATAAGAGGGGAGTGTGTTACGGGTGTGGGAAGCCCGGCCACTACCGAAGTAGTTGTAGGAGCAATCCACCCCAGGCGCAGGGAGGAAGGAACCCTCCCGCGACTGCCCCGTCCGGAGGAAAGAAAGGACAGGCAAACAAAGTTTTTGAAAACGCAGTGGTAGCACTCCGACAGTTGATGGCAGGGATGGGACGCATAGATGTAGCCGTAGGAAGGGAAATCCCCACGGCTCCACAACCACGGAAACAATGACTACAGCCCACGCAGCCTGCTTACTTGTGCCCACTAGATTATGATTCATGGGGTAGACCGTGGGTGAAGATGGAGGTGGAGGGAGCACGGGGAACCTACCTGTTGGACACGGGTGCTTCCAACACCATCGTCCATGCGGAGGATCCGGGGGCTTCGCCTCTATCCAGCGGGGTGCCCCATGAACTAGTGGGATTCACGGGGAATGAGAAGACAGGGTACTTCTCACTCCCACTTACGCTTCAGTTAGGCGCACTTACTGCAAAGTGGAAGTGTGTCCTGATGAAGTGGGGGCAGGCTGACAAGGGGATACTGGGGGCTGACTTTGTAATCGCCCACCAGATCCTGGTGGACTTGCGGAACCATTGTCTGTGGGGAACCGTAGACCCGGGGACCAAGAAGGGAGTTATGATGATTGACAAGGTGCAGGATAAGGGGACTCTCTGTACAGTGAAGCCAAAGGGGGGATACGACCTGGAGCTTCTGGCCAGTGGCACCCCAGCCGAGTACAGGGCCTATGTGCGAGCCAATCTCGCAGCATTTGCCACCCACAAGCACGACTGTGGGAGAGTCACAGGTGTGGAGGTCAGAATAGATGGGGATTCCATGTCTAGGCCCCAAAGACAATACAACTTCCCGAGAGAGGCGGAAGCCAATTTAGAGGTGGCGCTGGGTTCGCTAGTCGAGCAGGGTGTTCTGAGGCCCATAGCCACCCACGTAAACTCTCCCCTTTGGACGGTCAGGAAACCGGACAACTCGTGGAGAGCCACGGTGGACTATCGGGTGCTCAATAAGAACATCCGGGCTTGCGCTCCCACGGTGGCGGCAGTTGCAGACCTGATCCGAGAGATCCCTGCTTCAGCCACCATGTTTACGGTGCTAGACATTTCAAACGGCTTCTGGTCGATCCCAGTGAGGAGAGAGGACCAATACAAGTTTGCTTTCACGTTCAGGGAGCAACAGTATACTTGGACCTGCCTCCCACAGGGATTCCACAATAGCCCTAGCATCTTCCACCAGTGCATGGCCAATTGTCTAAAGGGTTTCAGCCAGCCAGGACAGCTGGTGCAGTACGTGGACGACTTGCTGCTCTTCACAGAGAGCAGGGAACAACACGGTCCACTGCTGGCTGAGCTGTTGGCTGCGCTGAAAGACGGCAGGTTTAAAATAAACCCCAAGAAGGCCCAGATAGGGTTGAGGGAAGTCAAGTTCCTGGGTTTAACCTTAAGGGCAGGAGAAAGGGGCATTGATGAGGCCCGAAGGCGGACAGTGCAGGAACTCCCGGTGCCGACCAACGTGTCCGGAGTTCGATCCTTTCTGGGGATCACGGGCTAGTGCAGGGACTTCATCGAGGATTATGCAGCCACGGCAGCCCCCCTGCTCAGGCTCCTCCACAAGGGGGTTGAGTGGGAATGGGACGACGGCTGTCAGGCTGCATTCCTTCGACTGAAGCAAGATTTGCAAAAAGCACCTGCACTGGGGGCAATTGATGGGGGTGAGGATTTCTTTTTGGAAGTGGCAGCCAGTGGGGACAGCCTGAGTGCTGTGCTATTACAGGAAAGGCACGGACGGCTGAGACCGGTGGTGTACTCCTCTAGGGTCCTCACGGATGTGGAGAAAGGGTACTCGAACTGAGAGAGACATCTGTTGGCTACTCACTGGGCAGTGAAGAGGTCACAAGTCTTCACAGGAGTATCCCCTATCACACTCCTCACCCATCATACCCCGACCCAGATGCTGCTTGATGGGAGGATAAAAGATGGGACGGTCAGCAGTGCAAGGATCACTCGCTGGACCCTCCTCCTCTCCCAGATGGTGATCAGGGTCAGAGGCCTCTGTGAGCCAAAGCTCGCAGCCAACCTTACTTATGCAGGGGAACCGCATAGATGCTCAATAGAGGGGGTGTGGGACGCCGACTTCGGATTTCGGGCAGGGATACATCCCACAGGCCGCAAGGTCTACGTCGATGGGTCAAGTTCAGTGTCTGCGGGTACAAGACTCACGGGTTGCGGAGTTTGGGACCCCAAGGCAGGCATAGCCTTGGCACTTAAACTCCCCAGCACCCTGAGCGCCCAGCAGGCTGAACTCTCGGCGGTGATGTACGTGGTCACTCACCCCGAGGAATTCCCCGCCCCGTACACAATTTGCTCGGACAGTATGTTCACATGCAATTCGTGTAGAGTATCTGGCGATTTGGTCCCGCAGGGGGTACACCTCCACGGATGGGAGACCCCTGGTCACCAAGCCCCTGCTAGTGAGGATAGTGGCAGCCCTAGGGAGTAGTAGGGACGTCTACATCCATAAAGTAAAAGCCCACTCTAAGACCGAGCCACGGGCAGAGGGCAACCAGCTAGCCGACCTGCTAGCCAGAGAGGGAGCACAGACCGGTCGCTTCTGGGGCCCGTACGAGAAAGGCAGTGTAGTAGCTGTCAGAGGCCAGCCGAGGGCACCAGGGAGCGCAAGGGTAGGATTGGCCCCGGACCTGAGAATGGTCCAGGCACAGAATCCCGTCCTCAAGGCAGCCATAACAACCATCCTCGATGGAGGAAAAGCAGAGGGCCCGTATGATATTGCGGACGTAGCTGCGAAGGAAGGGATGCTGTTCAAGGGGGACAAGTGGGTGGTCCCAGTGGAACACCAGCGGGAGTTCCTACAACTGGCCCATGAGGGCCCAGGTGCAGGACATCCCGGGCCAGAGTCCACCTGGCAGAAGGTGGAACAGGCAGCGTGGTGGCCAGACCTCCGGACTGACGTCCACGACTTCTGTGCAGCCTGCCTGGTGTGTGCAGCAAACAACCCAGACCCGCAGAAAAGAAAGGCATCCATGGGGCACATAAGGCGGGTAGAGGGACCATGGCAGTCGATCCAGGTCGACTACAAAGGACCCCTACCGACCGCCCAGGGAGGATACAAGTACTGCCTGGTGTTGGTAGACGTATTCTCCAAGTGGGTGGAGGCCTTCCCCTGCCGAACAGCCACCGCAATAGAGACGGACAGGATCCTGGTCAGGGAGGTGTTTTCAAGGTGGGGACTGCCACAGTTTGTGGAGTCCGACCAGGGGAGTCACTTCACTGGCCAGGTGATGCAGGCCACCCTAAAGGTACTGGGAATTAGGGCAAAATGGCATGTTGCTTACAACCCCCAGTCCTCAGGTCCAGTGGAACACCTGAACCGCACCATTAAAGAAAGACTCCGCAAGGAGACGGGGGACTCATTGAACAAATGGATAGAGGTCTTGCCTCTGGTCCTCATGGGAATTCGAGCCAGTCGATCGAAGAGCACAGGGTACTCGCCCCATGAGCTGATGACCGGACAGCCCATGAGGACCCCGGTACACGTATTGGTGCCCGGCCTCACCGAAGGACAGCTTCGGGAAACAGACCGGGACAGCTTTGCTGGGAATCTGCTGGAACGACTGCAGCAGATTCACTGGCAAGCGGCCACCAATATGGGGAAACAGCACCGCAGCAACAAACTGCTGCTGGAACCCCGCAAACAGGACTGGGAAGTTGGCGACCAGGTCATGGTCCGCAGCTTCGCCAGAGTGGGGGTGTTCGAACCATTGTACATGGGTCCTTATAGTATCGTCGATAAGGCCAGCCCAATGGTTTAAGCGGTCCATTTACCCCGCCGGGTGAAGTGGTACCACATCAACCAATGTAAGCGGTTTGACCCCACTAGGGCAGGAAAGAAGAAGGTCCCCAAACCCAGAGAACCCCCAGAAGTGACAGAGGACACCCCGGTGGAGGTGGCAGCTTTGATAGAGGTCGATGTTGGCCTGAAAGCTATGCCGCCCGGGATGGTCCTCTGCCACTGTGGAGACATCACACAACTTGACAGATAGGCAGGAAGGATAGGACAGGAAGTTCAAAGTCAAGGTCACAGGGAGGCTGGAGCTCAGTGTGAAACCAACGCGCAGCCGAGGAAAGCCCTGCGGCCAGCAGCAGAGAAGGGAATTGTGTTAAGCATAGCAACCGGAAAAGCAAAGGAAGGGGAGGATCAGTGAGAGGACAAAGGGATACTGCCCATGATGTGGGACTTTGTGCCGCCGGTGAGGCGTAGTTCCCGGGCGGTCCGAACCAGGGTGACTTGGTCCCCCATGTATCCTTCCCCAAATACAAGGGTTCAAAAGCAGAGGAAGCGCCAGAAGGGTAAACTCTATACTGTGAGGGGTAAGTCCCCGTCACAATCCCCAGAACGAGCACCAGACACAGGGGGACAGTTGAAGGAGGTCCTCCTGCAAGCCCTACAGAAAGGGGTATCTCGATCCCCTGGACAAGGTCAACAGGATGACCAGGAAAGGGGAGGCAGTTACAGAGACTGACCTGGCTACCCGGAGACGGGTGGCGTTGTACATAGCACCTTTTTGATAGTTGGGGTGATTTTGCAGTGAGGTGATGGTGTTTTGATTAAGCAAGGAAAATAAAACTTGGTGCTACTCCAGTCGAGCCTGAAGAAGTCTCAGGCAAGACTGTGTTTTTCAATTTGTGTTCCAGAAGATGCTCCGGACCATCGTGATGATACTCACCTACATGGGGACCTGCACCGGACGCCGAGGGGACACCGAGATGTCCCTGGTGTACGGGTGTTCCGGGGGCAGGGCGCCAACCGTAACCATGGGAGAAGGGATCATGGAGGCAGAAGACCTACTTCCACGAGGGAAGATGGCCTGGGTGGTTGGGCTCGAATTCCACCCGGTATTCGAGCCACAAGAGCTTTACTTACGGAGAGGCCTCCATCCCCTGTCCGAACATCGAGGTGGCCACTTCCCGGGTTAGGGAGACAGAGGGGAAAAGGGTGTGTTTGACATGTAAGGGGGATGTACCTTTAGGACGCTGGTGGTGGCTCAGGAAATTGAGCATGGACATCGAGGACAGGAGCTCAGACTGGGAACATCTGAGCAACGATACCTACCGGACCATCACGGGGTCACCGGGGGAAGTCACTGTGTGTTGGGAAAAATGGTGGGCCTACGACAAAGGGATGTACGTATGCCTATGGGGATCAGCCCAAGTATGCCCAGCGGGGCTGTCCATCGCCTTTGCCAGGTGGTGGCAGAACACGGGGTACAGGATGGAGTGGGATAGAAGCGGGGAAGCTTGCGTCACCCCTCGTATCCGAGTGCCCATCAATGCCACCGAGCTCCTGGCTCAGGTGAGGAAACCCCTACCCACGCCCAAACCCATTGACGCCCACGGATGTCCGACCACCACAAGGTGACCTGGGAATGGGTTGGTATTAGTACCGACGGGTAAGTTGGTGTACCAGGGAGTGCACTACGCAGTTGCATCTATGGTCCTTAACCTAACAGAAGTTCGCCTACCTGCGTTCTGCCCCCGGAAAGCCGAGTTGCTGTATCAGGCTCTGCTGTATCAGGCTCTGCTGAGGGAAATGTTCCGAAGCTTCTATGAGCTGGATTTCGGGGACATCAGTGTGGCAGACCTGTACACAAAAGACGACACGACCGAGAGGGGCAGACAGCGCAGGGGGGTTATGAACGATGTTTTCACTGGGTTTAATACCGGGGCCTCAGTTATGAACAGCCTGGATGATGTGCAGCTGGCCCTACAGATTAATGGGCTAAAGTCTCAGCTGCGCAGCATCCTAGGGAAGGAGAATGATGTTTTGGGCTCCACGCTTCACGAGGGGGTGGCTATGACTGTGCACCTGAAGGAGATTGTCGCCCAGCTAGAGGCTCATGCTCGGACGATAAACACCTTGATTAAGGAGGACCGGCTGGCCTCCGATCAGGCGGCACAGAATGAGGTGTGTGTGCTCTATGGGGCCTGGTTGCTGGGAGAGGGCCGCAGTAACTTGGAAGACCTTAGGCAAGGTCGGGTCCCCTCCTGGATCAGCAACCAGCACCTGGAGGCACTACACCCCTATAGCCACACCCTCAGCCCATGCCAGCTCCGAGTGGCGTCAGAGGCCTATCCTGTCGCGGTTGACTGTGGGAAATCCAACCACACGATTATGGGTGTGGTTGTGCGAATGCCAGTGATGGGGTCATCCGCCAGACCAGCACCCCTGTATCGTGTGGAGAATGTCGGGGTCATTCGTGGGGGGGTACATGTCCATTTCACAATGGTCCCACCCTATGTCATTGTGCGGGAGCATACAGTGACGGGTACTGACCTGTCTGGTTGCCGTAGCCGGGGAGCACAGGTGATACTGTGTCCCCAGCACTTGAACGCCTTCAGGAGGTCACAATGCGGGTTTAGCACTGCTGGGGCAGAACCTATAAATTGCACGATGGAGGTAATGGCGCCTGGCCATGTGCCTCCACAGGTAGCATATGTAGGTGGTGGGACATATTGTGTTGCCACGACTGCCCACCAGTATAGGCACAGCCCGAGTGAATGGTGTGATATACCGGACGGCAGCTTTTGCTTTAAACCTAGGGCAGAAGTTCAAGTGGCCCAGGAAAGGATCATTCCAATCCCGGAACCCTCCACAATTCACCTCACGGCACAGCACAATGTAAGTGACTTGCAGAACTATGTTGCCCGGTTTGGGTACTCTATACCACTCTTATCTGAGAAACTCACTGCCTTATTGAAGGCAGTGGACCTCAGTCAAAAACATTACTTCACCCTTGAACAGAAAAACAAAGACATAGCTCTTGGGATTGCAGACATAGTCACCCGCGTGGTGGGAATGGGGAATAAGGGTAGATATCCCTGTCTGGCTTCGCGTGGCCTCCCACACGCTGGTAATTGTACAACTGGTCATTGTAGTGTATCTCATTATAAACACCTGCAAAGCCAGAAGAGCCCTCAAAGCACACCGGTATCTGAAATTATTCAACAAGCAGCAACAGAAGGACAGTCCAGTATAACCATGAGAAGAATGCCCTTTTGTTTCCAGGCATTCTTTCCTTGTTGGAAACAAAGAGGACCATTCTGATGCACTACTCGCACCCAGAGCTGGCTAATACCATACACTACGTAAGCTATCAAAACTTATGTACGGCAGATCACACAGTACGAACTTACGCCATCACAGATATGTATCTTATACTGTATGGATATGGTGAAAGCTGTACAACTTTGCAGGAAAGGACGCAAGGAACACACGCGGCATGGGGTATTTTGTTATGCTCTATGTAATGGAAAAATGTAATACAGGTAGGCTACCCTTTATCCGAACTTCAGAAAACCGAAACCCTCTAAAAACCAAAGGTTTTTTCGGTCAGCGTAAGTCATGCGCACGACATGACCAGAGTGGCGCGCGACTTACGCTGAGCAGAAGGTCAGGGTAAGTCGTGCGCACGACCCCCCGCGGACCCCGACCCCCGCCGACCCCGACCCCTGCCGACTTACGCTGAGCAGAGGGTCAGCGTAAGTCGTGCGCACGAACCCCCACCGACCCCCCCGCGGAACCACCTGACTCTCTTCCAAAGGCTCGAAAGCAACGAGAGCTCTGAGCCCGCGGCGGTGCCGGCCCCTGTTCCGACCGAGCACGACGACCTGCTGGTGGAAATGCGGAACTTCATTGCATTCCAGGCTAGCAGCGACGGACAAGCCACGACTGCGGACCCCCGCCGACCCCGACCCCCCCGCGGACCCCCGCCGACGCCGACCCAGACGCCCTCCGACCCACCTTCCGAAATCCGAAATTTTCCAAAAACCGAAACACGGCTGGTCCCGAGGTTTTCGGATAAAGGATAGTCTACCTGTACCTTGTTTTGATGTATACCTGAAAGGGAATATGATTATTTTTGTTTTTGTAAGGGTTATTAGTTAGAGTAAACAATGGGGATGACTGACACTTGGTAGGCCTTTGGATTTTCTTACATGCCAATTGACACATCCCAGCTATACCCGGTTGTGTCAAGATGGGGGACTGTAGGGTTCAAAAATCCACAACCACGTTTTACCAAAAATTGGATTGCCCTATACAGTTTAAAACCAACATTTTCGGCCAAGGCAGAGGTCCCGACAAGCAGGCTGGGATATGCCTGGGACATCCGAATACAGGGGACTGTGGCTCAGAGGCGAGCCATAGATGTCGGCCAATTGAAGCAGAGTGCATTCTCAAAGGCCAATCAGGGGACTGAGTCAGACCTGAAGCGAGGAAACCCCCGGCCAATGGGGACCACCCGGTCTGGGTTTGAATATGTGACTCACCCCTAATCGGGCTATGAATACAAGCCATCATCACCTTAATCAACTCGGACTAGGGACAATAGTCTTGGGATCACTACAGTTAAGAGGTGGCCCAAACTAATCAAGTCCCAGGACTGACACAATGGGGCAGCAGACTTGGAGGAGCCGATGTGCATTCAAAACAATACCCCTGTCCTCACACCTACCTGTATAAATATGGAACACAAGAAGGACCAACGCTGAGAGAGAACTCTTACCAGAAGAACGAACAGGAGAGCGAGTTAAGATGCTGAGGGAAAAGACGAGCCCGGGAGGGACGAGCTGGGGTGAACTAACATCTAAAGAACTCCAACCGCGCTGAGGAGAAGATCCACCATCAGGCCCCAGGCTCAATCGGTATACTGAAGGTTTACTCCGCTACCAGACGGCGCAACATCGCCACAAGAAGCCGTACCGTATACCGACTCCCGTTCCGGGGACCTCGACAAGAAGACACCAACGACCGAAGTGGCTGTGGAAGATGGCATTCACTCCAGTCATTCCGGGAACCTTTTCCATCAAGCACAAACCAACCAACGACAACCGACCGAAAGCGCAATCAACAAAACCAAACTTCGAGAAAACCTGACCAGACGCAGCAAGGTCCTCTCCGAGGTTCGGGGTACGGCGAACCCCGAGGCACAGGTCGAATTCCGACGACGACAGCAACAACAACCGCATTCAAAATTCCATCTGTCAAGGGAGGAGGCTGTGAGTATAATCCAAGGGCCTGCAACTGTCAGTCTAGTTTAGGTAGGAAAGTGGGATTGGACTTGGTAAAGATAAAACTGTGTAAACATTCTCGTTGTGTCCGTTCTCTCTCATATTTTATTTATAGTTATAAATGTGTGTGTGTGTGTGTTTATTACGTTGTGGTAGAACTTACCTTGGCAAATAAAATTGGTTGTCACCTGTTCTTTTTCCAAGGACTACTTGTCTCCGAGTGTCTATTTAAAGTGCATCGTTCTCCACCCAAATTCTGGAGTTAGAACCAGATAGGGGCATTAGGGTGCTTCGAACCCGCCAAACAAGGGAACAGCAGACTAGGGAAAAGAGAGAGGACTCCAGGAGCACTTGGGCTCAGTAGTACCCCACAGATTAGGTATAAACTGTGCGGGTCGCCACCGTATTTTAGTCCTCCTCTATAAGCTGTTGTTCTCTATCTCCTTAGAGGGTGTTTAGTGACACCCGACCTGCAGGCTAACATAAGCTGCAAGGGTATAAAGGAGACCGAGGCCCAATACATCAACAGGCACTAAAGACCCCTGCAATTGGGCAGAGCAGAGCCCCATCCCCCTACAATAACCACTTCTTGGCAATGGTATCAGTTTTATGCACGCGAGAATTTTATCATGTAAATGTCTCCAAATATTTCTGCAGCTTTCACCAAAGAAGCTCTGTACAATTTACAACTCAGATTATCAAATATTTTCCAGTATTGTTGATTTATAGGTTGTTACATGCACAGCAAAGATGCCCCATTATGCCTGTACTGTAGTGTGGTCCATCGCAGAACAGCTTCATTTGCACAGCAGGTATGGATATGATCTGCATTTGGTTGATATTAATGAAATCCTTTATTGTGGATCACAGGACATAAATAACTGTAGCAAATTGGCATCTGTACTCTCTACCAACAAGAGTAATCTGAAGAATGATGCTAATCCTCAATGTGGTAGGACATCAGGAGCAAAAGACTCCAAGCTTGCTTTATTACCATGATGAAAATAGCTCCATTTGCAGTGCTGGACTGATGTGACCATAGTTGGAATCACTTCTACACAACAGAACTAACATTTGCACATTGGAGATGGAATTTTTTTTTAACTCTGCAAAAGTCACATCAGTTAACAAAGTGTTTACACAACCTAACTAATTGGGAACAGCAGTCAGGGAGAAATAATTCAAGCCTGATAAATACTCTGAAGTTTTCAGTCTTTCTAATCACTATTTTGGTCACAAGCAAAATGTCATTCAGATCATTAAATTCTTGAGTGTTAATGTGTTGCATGGGTAAAATTAGCAAGTCCAAGTTAAGCCTGGAAAAAAATTATAAGAAATAAAAATCTATAGGCATTTAGATTCCCACCATTTTCTATCCAATTGCATGATGGCTATATCTTTCCTGATTACAACATGGGGTCAAATGACCGGCTGGGCCACCAATATTAGCAGTATTATTACTATTAGTAAGCTGTGGCCTGTGTCAGGGCAACGCAAGCAAACTAATGTTAAATGAATGGACTCCTTTCTCACAGTTCATAGCTACTTAGAAACAGAACTTCTTAGCACAGGAGGAGGCCATTTGGCTACACTGAATTTAGACCTATCGCAGTGGTTGATCTTGCTCAATAACATTGTCCTACAAAATAATCCCATTTTCCTGATCTGTCCCCATAAACTTTTATATTTCTCTGAAAGTAATTATCCAGCACCTTTTTGAATTATGTAATTAATTTATCAGTTCTCATTTTTAAAAACAATTTATACATACTTTAAATGATGCAGCTTACTGTTATGGCATAACAAAGATATAAATGAGATCAGTCTAATTCATGGGCGTTTAAATTTCAAAGTGCCTAGCAATGTCAGTAAGATCAGGTCAGTAATATTGTTTAAGCAATATTTTTGGCAGATTGTTGCGGGTAATCTGGACATCAAATCAGTTTTTAGTGACATTAATTATGGCTCTATAATCTACAAGTTTAGGTCAAGACCTTTGAAAATAAAAGTAATTGTTGGAATACTTTCTGTAGCATCTTCCACCAGCTTTTCATTACATTTGTACTTTTCTATTTCTTTTTCATTAAGAATACATATTCACAACAGCATTGTACACTGGAACAGCCAATGTGGTAGAAACTTTGCTTGGAAATACTGCTGACTTCATTAGTGAGAAGTGGAGAGGTTGTGAGGGGACAGCTGAGAAACAGAAACATTATAGCTTGCAATTTTAAAGTTCTAGCTGGATAAAAAGCAGATTTTCTGATTGGCAGTGAATTATTAGCACTAGTTCAACTGTTGGTATGCTGACCTGCTGATCTTCCAGGTCAGCTTTGTTTACATAATGTAGGTGTGTTCCCAGCCCAACTTTGGCCTGACAATGGGAGCATACTGAGGGGAGTGGAGGCCCAAAATTGTGTGTAATTTACCCTTTAAGGGGTGATGGGTAAATTTAAATGGATAAGGCCACTTAAAGGTAAGTGGTCACATTTTGGGGCTAAATGTGTTGGTAGCCTTTACAAAGGATGATAATATTTTTCATGCATATTTCAGTCTTTGCAAAGGCTGTTCGGGTAACAAAAATGGCTGGCTAAAGCAAATAGCTAGAACAGTAAGAGTGAAGGCAGGAAACCAAATCTGTGGCCAGCATCTTCTGTTTACCAGCTAGCAACATAGAGTTGGTATTGAGGAAGGTTACTCTGTTTGCCACTCCAGGGCACCCTCCTCAAAGAAGTGCATATCTGAAAGGATGATGGTACAATAATATAGCAGTTATGTTATTCACCTAGAGTAAGAAAAAGTCATCAGGCCCATATGTGCTTGTCCCATTCTTTTCTGGACTCATCCCCATGTACCTACCTTTGCTCCCCCCACCCAACCTCCACCTGGGAGAGGCAAAAATACAGCGACCTGTAGCCAATTTAGGAAACCTGTCAAAAAATACTCTCCAACCCCTCAAAGGCAATTGATTGAACAAGCCCCAAGAGGCTCCAAACCCGATGGAATAATCCATCTTACCTTCCTTCTGCTGTGATCATATTGGCCTGGAATTTGCGGTCGGGATGACGGCAAATTGGCAGCGTCTGCCGTCATTCCTTTGAAACTGACCGCAACTTCGGGATTTGGCGCATTCACAGGCTGAAATCCCGAAGGCGAAGTCTATCAATGACAGCTCCGAAACTGGCTGCAGTGTCCCGTCCCCCCAACGAAGTCGGCAATCAATGAAATCTCGTAAATCATTGAAACTGATGAAAACTTCGGCTCTTCCGCAGTAATTTCGCGGTTAAATTCCCCACTTAAAGTTAGACCAAAGGGATTAGGTGCAACTGGGGTTTTAACAGCGTATTGACTGCTAAACAAATATTAATGGCTGGGAAAACTAATTTTAGTTTTGTCCAATGTGAAATTAATCCATTTTAATAAAAACTTAAATTTTTAAGAAACTTTAGAATTTTTTTTTTTTTTTTTTTAAAGTTTGTCCATCTTTATTTCAGGTTTGCCTTTTCCCCATGTGAGAGCCCCAATCTTTCTTTCGCTCTCGCTAACTGTTTTAAAATGTTAGAATTCAAGAGCTTAGTCACTTCATTGTTTGCCGTCTGTGAGAATTCTGCCTTTTGATTGGCTGCTTAGACAATCTTAATGTCACAGTTCGAACACGGGAAACCCCACTACAGTTGGTTGAATTGAATTGAAGCTATCTGCGAAATCTAACTCCATTAATCAAGTAAGCTCTGAAAAAAAGTAAAAGTTTTGAACATCTAACCTCACTTCCTGCATGCCCAGTTTAAATAAGTGGCCCCTTGTTCCATCTGACTTTCCACAACCTATCTACAGTATTTGCATATTTTGATGCCCTTAATTTTAACTACCCGAAACAGATCCCTTCTAACCCTACAACTCTCCAGCGATTCCAAACTCAAGGCATGAAGCATATCTTTCATAGCTCAATGCACATAGGTCGATGTTATATTACTGGACTTGTAAGTCAGAGGTTGAGAGTTCAAATTCTGCCAAAGGCAAGTAGTGAAATCAAATTCAATATATTGGGTAAATAATTGAGCAGCGTCAGAAAAAATGACAATGAAAGTTTCTGGATTGTTGTAGAAACCCAACTGGTTTACTAATATTCTTCAGGAAAGGAAAACTTTCATCCCGATGCTGGCAAGTTTGGCCTACACAGGGCCGTTGCTCAGATTCCTCTTCTTCTGAAGAAGACAAGTTGAAGAAGATTCTCAATGGGAAATTCAATCTTCCAATATCATGAACATAGCAAAAAAATAGCCATGCCAGAATACTTTGTACAAAGCCTTCTGGCCAGCTAAGTGGAAACTAGAAAGAAACAAATATAAAAAACAAGGAAAAAGGTTCAAAATTAGCCTTAAAAAGTTGCCACAAATCTTACCAAATGGCTCTTTAAATCCACTTCTGCAACAGCACATCATAACAACCCTAGATGTCCATTTTACATGGGTGGGTAGATTACTGAGCTCTATACTGGCAAATAACTGGGAAATTCCTTGGATGCCTAAATTATGTAATTGGGGCCTAACCTTAATATAATTAACTGCAAATTGGCAGGCACTTCTGGCACCAGTACAAAATTTGACCTGAAAACTGGATGAGGTGCTAAATGGACAGAAATCTAGTCATGAATCTCCACCTTGTTTCTTTGATCAATAATCCCTACTTTACACCTGTTAATCAAATAAACAGATTGGAAAATCTACACTAAAGCCTCCTTTTCATAGTCTCTCTTCCATAAATAAGATTTCATATTTATTAACAAATTGCAGGGATGTGTGCTTAAAATGTGACCACCTGTTAAAAAGGCTGATGTGCAAGATAAATTGCTCCTAATTGCTATCCAGTGACCGCTATTGAAAACAAGCATCTGTATAGACACTAATAGGGTGAATTTCTGCAGTGGTTCTCCTACTCATCCACTGTAACTTCGCTGGAAGTGTCACAGAAACTCAGGAAAAGCAGTGTAAACACACTACGCCAAAGTTAGGGCGGACAAACGGGAGAACCCATCCAGTGGAAATTCACCCCCCAAATGTGGCTCAGCTGTGATGTCCACCATGGTCAAATAGCCTGTGAACACTCAATGCCCAGCCTTACACATGAAACATGGCCATTTGACAGGTGTTGCAGTTTAGAGTGATGAATTTGCAAGTGTAACCCATCATCACCCTGTAGATCAAAAATTATAGTCCATGCAAACTTTTTGACAAGCCTGGAGCTAAAAATAGATTTTTGGGAAATACAAAAAAAGTATAATTTTGCTTTGTACATTTGTTTTTAAGGAACCGCTCATTAAATTGCTAGATCGACTGATTTTAATTAAAAGAATACAATTCTTTCAAATACACATTACTTGTACATGAATACTTAAAAGTACCAATGAAAATGAAACAAAATTATGAAATTAAAATATCTTCAGTAAACATCAGACTAGCTACCATAATTCACGTTCATGTGTTTTCAATGAATCAAACAAGACCGACTTTTGTAAATCTCATTGATTCTATTGTCATAAGCAGATATACATTTTAACATAGCAGTAAAACATTTTTCTTCCAATATATTCACATACAAATAAACCCTAAATAAAATTTACAATGTTCAAGAACAATTATATTCCAGTTGCAACATTCGGCCCAGCAATACTTTAAGCAGCTCATGTTCTTTATCCCTTATATAGTGCATTGAGCAAAGGGATCTTCTGCATGGAAGGCCTGTAATAAAATTGCAACATAACTCTAAAATATCCTTATGCAATACATGACAAAAATCATTTTAAAATATGAAAAATGTTTTTAAACAATTGAGCCTTCATTCATATTGCAAATAATGTGCATCGAGTTAACTACCGTTGGTACATCAATGTTAGTCATTTATAATATAGGAACTGTGACAGTTGCAGAGAATTGCAATTTATTTTCCATTTTATTTATTGTACCTTAGTGAGTTGAACTTATTTACTATCCTGGTTGGAATATTAGTGAGGAGGATTATTTTAAAGTTGATAGAAATGCCATGTGCATTTTTCATTACTGTTATGAAACTATAAAATATACAGAGTATTTATAAAACATGCAGCTGACATTCCAAGGCTTCCATCTGTGTATGGTGCTGGTGTTTTGCTGAACTAATTGGAAATGGTTCAAACTGCTACCAACGATGCACATATATTTGACTGTTTTCGCAGAATGCAAGGATACAAATGAGAACAGAATGTGAATGTCAAGAGACTTTTCTTTGCTGCACCCAGACTTCAAATGGAATGCACTCAAGTTTGTGCTGAAATGTAAACAGTTAAAATAAAATACACATGAAATCAAAGATGGCTGTGTGTATCTAATGAGAGTAAAAATATTATTTAGTATCCAAATATATATTTAATGTTTGAAAGTATGTAAAGCAAAGACCTGGTTAAGTGTATTTAGTGTTTGTCAGTGAACTGCACTCAAGTCGATAATTGGTAAGTAGAGAGATATGTGTAAGAAGTTATAACTGCAGGGGTACCAGACTAACGCAAACAAGATCAACACATACTGACACAAGTTACATTATCAGTAAAAGTAAAAAAGGGAGGTCGGAAAGGAAACAAAAATTTAAACAGTACTGACTCAGGCCACTGGTCTAACATCAATAATAAAGTAAAATAATGGAAACTATTCTAAGGTGTTTGCTGGAGGGGTACCTGTGCAGCAATAACTGAAGAAACAGCCAACATGTAGTTAGAAGAGGAAGATTCAATCTGAAAAACCTCCTTGATTTCTTTGTGAATATTACATATAAATTAGATACTGGAGTTTTCTATGATACTGCTTGTTTATTTGGACTTTCAGAATATTTTTGACAATGTTTCCAGCGAAAGATTTATAATTACACTGCAAACCACACAAATCCAGGGTGGAACATGGATAAGAAGTTGGTTTAAAAAAAAGAGATTACTGATAAGAGACCGAGGCACCAAAATTTCAGGAGCTGAAAAGGGCCATCCAGCGGTGCTGGAATTTGGGGCAGAACCCGGTTACACTGGGATTGCCCCCAGTTTGCCCAGGCCTTTTAAATTCCGGTGGGGGATGGGAGGGGCATGGTCGGATTTTCCACCAACCGCTTTCCGACACCAAGCAGGCATGTTGGGGGGGTGGGGTGGGGTTGGGGTTCCCAGGCTTCCCTGGGAAATTCCATCCTTTATGGTCTTGAAACGACCCCCAACAGAACTCAAAGTCAGCCGAGAGCTGGCATGGGTCTCTTTGGCCTTCTGAAGACCACAAACTTTTAGCAGACTATGGTTATCAATTCAGAAGACCAAAAATATTTTTTTCTTCGACTCCATTGGTCCTCAGGGCACCTCAGGTTGAGTGGCTGTGGGCTGCTCCGTCTTACAAGGGTAGGGTAGATGGGGTATTGCTAATGCACTGATGCAGGTGCCGCAGCCCACCCAGGAAAGCAAATAGCCCATTCCTAGCATTTAGGATGGGATCTCCAGCCTGGGGTAGGATGGGTGGGAGTTCTGCTCTGTGAAACCTGCCCCAGTAGAGTGGACCTTTAGGAATTTCAAGGCCATAATGTCAGGTTGGGGAGGAAAGGAGTGTTCAGTGTTGTCATACAGGGTTATATCGTATTTCTAATGTGCATTAATGACCTGAGCCTCTAAACAAAATTAAAGCTGGTCAAATTTGATGGCAATGTTAACTTAACATAGAGGCTGCAGACAAAGATTTGCAGAAGGATTTAGATCAGTAAGCAACAGCCAAAGAAAGAAGAAATCAAATTTAATATTGACGAATATATAGTGCACATTGGCCAAATAAACGTGGCTAATAAGTGTACTACGTACAGATATAAATGGGGCTCCTCTCTCAGCCGTTGACATTTAAATGTTTAGAGCGTGCATGTGGCAACTTCCATACTCTGTAAACATTTAACATGAAAAGGTTTAGAAATGCCCTGGGGATCGAAATTGTAGTCCATGTGGTGTCTAATTCAAGCAGTGAGACTACTTCCTTCATGGGCTCTCACACTGTTTCTCTCTGGAGTTGAGTTAGGCCCAGATACTGGATTTATAGTGAAACTTTAGCATTGCAGCAAGGCAAAAGCTGCCATATAAATGGACTCTTAGAAAAAGACCTTGTAATGATAGTGCACTCATCACTTTCAATGATTAGACGAGGTGCAATTAAAAAAAAAGCTAATGGCCCAGAAATTCAGCTCTCCCCAGGTGAGTACGCACGGGGTACTCACCCGTAGGCCGAATGGAATTGCCGGTTTCCTGTATGCACTGCGCATGAAACCGGCACTTCCGATCCTCTGAACGAAGAGGTTCAGAGGTCGAACGCGCGTGCAGGGGAGGCTGCGCGCGCGCGCTTTGAACTTAGGTTTTTTTTTTTTAAAAACAGGTTGTCCCGGGAGGTTAAGCCTGCAGGATTTACACATTTAAAAAGCAGGTGTAAGGCCTGCTTTTTGCAAGGTAAGTGGTCAATTAATTAAAATTAAAACATTTTTTCCACATGTTTATTATTTTTAAATACTTTAAAGCAAGGTAAGTTTATTTTTAGCCCCGTTATAATATAAAATTATTTTTTTCAAAAATTTAAATTGTTTAAAATAGTTATTTAATGTAATTTATAGTTTATTATTTAAAAAGTGTGATTTAAAAAAAAATGTATTTGAAGGTTTACTGCTATTTTGGGCCCGTAGTATTTATAAGTTTTGACAGGTCTACCTGTCAATCTTATGAATGGGCTTTTCCCTCCTCCAATTGGCTGCCCATGGCTCACATGATCCCAGGGGACGCATCACACTAACTACGCCCCTGGGACACGCAAGCACAGCGCGCCGGCAGCTGGGCCAGGCCCCAGAGCGGAATTCCACGGGGCCCTACAGCTCAACTGCCGGCGCGCAAGGTAAGTGCAGGTCGGGGGCTTACACCCGCGGGAAGCCCCCGACCCGAATTTCTGGGCCAATATTATTTTAGGGCATATTGACAGAACAGTAGAGTACAGGTCTATAGGAATTATCCTAAGGTTTTGCAATGCACTGGTCTCAAACCATACTTAGAATATTGTAGTCAATTCTGGTCATGATGCCACAAAATGTATATATATGCAGTGGAGAGGATGCAAAGAACAACAACATGACTGATTCTCAAGAGTAAAAAGGGAAACGCTATAAGGGAAAACTTAATGGCCCGGAATTTGCGGTCAGCAGCGAAGCAAAGGCGTTTACCGCTGGTCACGAAGTAAGCTTCGCACAAAGATCTCGCAATCTCTGTGTTGAGAGTTTGGGTTTTCCAACGTATAATTCAAAACAACGGAGTCTAGTGGGGATCCCCTTGTGCGAGCTGCTGTGACGTCAACAAGCTGTCTAAGCAGCCAATCAAAACGGAGAATTCTCACAGACAGCGAACAAGGAAGTGGGTAAACGCTTAAAATTCTAACTTTTTAAAAATGTTAGAGAGAGCAAAACAAAGATTGGGGCTCTCACATGGGAGAAAGGCAAACCTGAAATAAAGATGAGCAAATTTCTTTAAAATTTTTATTTTTATTAAAATGGATAAATTTGACACTGCACAAAATTAAAATTAGTTTTTCAGGCCCATAACCTTTGTTTAGCAGTCAATATACTGTTAAAACCCCAGTTACACCTAATCCCTTTGGGTCTAACTTTTAATGGAGTATTTAACAGCATAATTACTGTGGAAGAGCCGAAGTTTTTGTCAGTTTCCCTGATTTGAGAGATTTCACTGATTGCCGGCTCTGTTGGGGTGGGGGGGGGGGTGCACAGCGCAGCCTGTGGAGGAGTAGTGAATGGCAGACCGCAACTTCAGGATTTCCGTATTAGGATGCGCATGCGCTCAATCCTGATGTTGTGGTCAGTTTCAAAGGCGGAATGACGGCGAACGCTGCCAGTTCACCATCATCGGGACAGCAAATCCAGGCCACTAATCCAAAATTCTGGAAACAAAATAGTTAAAGGAGAACCTCACCAAGGTATATAATGTGTTAAATAGTACAGATAAGGCAAGCCCAGAATATTACTTCAGGCTAGGAGAACATAAATTTAAATTGTTGCAAAGTAAATTTAATCAGATAAAAGTCTCACCCAAAGAGTGATGGATGTATGGAATAATCAGCCAGGCAGGGTAGTAGAGACAAAAACATTCAGGGCATTCAACAGGCAGTTGGATGCTGTTGTGTAGGGGAGTAAAGGTACAAGAGGGCTGTGCTTCAATGGGCCAAATTAATTTTCACATGCTTGACTCTTATTTTTTATTTTCTTAAGTATTTTTTAGTAGGATTCAGATCTCCACAACAATTTGCTACACAGCCCACTTGTTAAAAAAAAAAGTTACACTAAAAAGTTGCTTGTTTTTCCAGATCTCCAAAACTTTACCTTCTGTTATTTTAAGTGAACTTTCATTTAAAATACACAGATTTCTGTAAATGCTGAAATACATTTAAATGCACTGGTGTATAAATTTTGATTTTTGATAGTTGTGAAGTACATATCCGATGCAGTTACACCGTTATTTTAAACAAAGTGGTGAATATCCTTTCGTAACTCGATTCTGAAAATCATACTCGAATGTGTGGTCTAACCTCTTGGATCTCTGCAGCCGACAGTGGCTGCCTTGTGTTTCTCAGCATACGGTAATGCAGTCAGTCCGTGAAGCCTTTTACTGTGTTGCAGAGATGGTTGCTGTCAAAAAGAAGTTCCTGAGAAAGAATGGGCCTGTGTGAACGAAGCAGGATTGCCAAATGTACTAATATGGGGATGTGACGGGATCACTGAACTGCACACATTGAACTTCTAGGAGGGTTCACAGTTCTCACCACAGGCTCCTGGCTGTAATTCACAATATCTGCCTTCACTACGCGCTGTCATAAAAGAAAAAGTAGACATATTATAAATCATTCAGCAAATTCAGCATAAAATACAAGTCAAAATAGGTTTATTAGAGAGGGGATAAGTATGCTAATACAAGACCAGTAATACTTTCAATTACAAGTAAAATAATGTATCACTGTATAACTGAACACTGAGGCAATACAGTAGAATTAGCTTAATACTCCATAAAAATAGATATAAAAGCCTTAATAAACTGTCTCTTCCGATGTGTGAGTTAAGTTTCAATAAACAAAGGACTGGAGGGAATCTACTATAATATAGCAGCCACATGTTAGAGGTCTCTTTATTTTATTCAAGGTACTATATGAATGCGAGTTGCTATACAGGAAGGGAGTAACTATATATAAAATCATAATTACTTTAAATTTATTTGATATTTAAAATAATTCTGTACAAATGAAAAATCTGATACCTAATAGTAGAGAGCGCTATTTTTTAAATTCATTTTATTTAAGTTTTTTCCAAAAAAAACAGCTGGGGTCAAGTTTCTGCTGCAGTACCTGAATTATTGTATGACACACACTTTACTCCGGCAGTGTGCAGAACCCTGTGATAGACTCTCATCATGTGGGTAATTTACCAACTCGGCCCTGACAATGCGCTGCCAACAAAAAGATGCCAGGAAAGCAAAAGATCGATGGAGTCGAGAAACAAAAATGAAAGGAAATAATGAAGACGCAATTGAAATGCTTCACAATTGGAAATGAGAAACAACTAAATAGAACTTCAAATATAGCAATAAAACACTAATGCACAAATTTCTCGTTTGACATTATTTTAGCAGCAACAGTACCCCATTTATTTTAAATGGATTACCACCAATGTTAAAATAATGTCGATTAGAAAATTCAGGCTGAACTTTATGGTTATAATGAAGGAAATGTACAGGACAGGAGATGAATTAACCCAGAGAACACAGCTTTCCTTTGCAGAATATAGAACCAACTTAACCTGGGATCTACAAAAATAAAGTTGAATTGCAATACTTACTGTATAAAATATTTGTAAAGCACATATTTAAGTATTTGTTTAAAAAATTAAAGAAAGTTTTTAATACAGCTGTGCTATCTGGACTCAAAGGGTTAAACAAAACATTAATTATGCACATAAAATTTCAAACAGTGAACTCATTGTGAATAAATGCAATTCTTTAATATAACTATATTCTACTGGGCCAAGGAATAACAACATATCGACAACAAGCATCGATAACAAGCACATGAAGCCTATTTAAAAAAAATACTAGTGCTACTGCTGTACACTATAATCAGCTATGTTATTTGGAAGTAATCAGGCACTCCACAAAATAGCAGACTTAACAAGATGTAAAATGCTTTATTAAATGCAGCTGAATCACTGGCCAGAATCTTTACCTTGGAGTCGGGTTGTGTGCTTGCGGGCTGCATAGCGGGTCGGGAACCCGAGGATGTGAACAGTGCGTTCTGCAGTGCGAGTTTTACTTAATGGCCCCAATTAAAACAGTCATGTACGTTTCCCGGTACAATTAAATGGAGCAACCCTGATGATGTCATCGATGACTCGTTTTCAACGAGGATATTTAAAGCAGCCTTGTACACATTTAATTTGAGGGTTGATGTAGGAGTGCATACGTTGGTTTCTAGAGGTTTTAATAACGTGATAAAACTGGTAAACTGTGGGTCATGGAGACAAGGCAGAGGGCCACGCCAAGATTCAACAATGCCTTCCTGGAAGTTCTGGTGCAGGCAGTAAGAGCACGCAGGGTGGTCCTCTTCCCTGGCGATCAACGCAAACGACTACCCAAATACACAAAAAGGGCATGGCTGGAGATCGCAGAGGAGCTCAGTAGCATGGATGTGGTCAGTGGATCCAGTGCCGGAAACAATTCAATGATCTAATGAGGTCAGGAAAGACGAGTCCAATGCCACACTCACCTTCATCCTGATGTGCCTGTCACCACAACCCCATCACTCTGCCTTCCCAAGCCTACTCCTGCACATCATTCCTCATACCAACCTACCTTGCAGGTCCACCCATCCCTCTCTGTCTATGTACCTACTCTCATCCCCATCTGACTAACCACCACCGACCACTCATCCTAATGCAATATCACTTCACTCCCTCATTGTCACCCTCTACAGATATAGCCCATCCATTCCTTACACTCATTCCATCACTCTCACTCAAAGTTCTCTTCTTTCCCTCCTTACTGGAGAAGAGAGCCCACAACAATAGGGACAGGCAGCGAACTGGAGGTGGCCCTCCAGTCTTCAGTCAATTGACTCCAGCAGAGTAGGTCATGTGCTGATTTGAAATTTGTTTTTTGAAAAGTTTAAGTTTGACTCCACGCACCACTGCTTCATTGTCCAAGCACTCCTTTGGCTCTGAGCAGTAGTGGGTGGAAATTTTTTTCTAACTTGTCACTTTTTGCTCCATCCTAAACACGATCTAAGCAGTTAAGAGGCTTTATCCCAGTTTGAGACTTCTGCTGTGGGCTTCCCAACGTCGGGGAACCCCGTCAGGGTAGGTGAGGCGTGCTGTGGGTCTGTTGTAATGTTTGTGCATAGATGACAGCTGCAGAAGTGGTGTGAAGGATCCAATGGGACACTGGTAAGTATCAGAGGTAAGGGCCCAGAAATTCGGGTCAGGGGCTTCCCGCGGGTGCAAGCCCCCGATCTGCACTTATCTTGCGCGCCGGCCGTTGAGCTCTGGGCCCCCGTGGAATTCCGATCCGGGGCCTGGTCTAGCTGCCGGCGCATCCCAGGGGCGCAGTTAGTTCAATGCGCCCCCTGGGATCACGTGGGCCATGGGGAGCCAATCGGAGCAGGCAATGCTCCATTCATAAGTCTGACAGGAAGTGCTGTCAAGACTTATAAATACTACGGCCCCAAAATAGCACTAAATCTTCAAATAATTTTTTTTTTTTTTTAATCACATTTTTTAAATAAACTATAAATTACATGAAATAACTATTTTAAACAATAATTTAAATCTTTGAAAATTTTTTTTTAATTTTCCAACGGGGCTAAAAATAAACTTACCTTGCTTTAAAGCATTTAAAAATAATAAACCTGTGGAAAAAAGGTTTTTCACCACTTACCTTGTAAAAAGCAGGCCTTACGCCTGCTTTTTATATTTTTAACTTCTGCAGGCTTACCCTCGCGGGAAAACCTGTAAAAAAAAACGAAGTTTGATGCACACGCGCAGCCTCTCCCGCGCACGCGTTCGACCTCTGAACCTCTTCTTTCAGAGGAACGGAAGTGCCGGTTTCCCGCGCATGCGCAGTGCATGCAGGAAACCGGCACTTCCATTGGGCCTACGGGTGAGTACCCCGTGTGTACTCACCCGTGGAGACCCGAATTTCTGGGCCAAGATGTTGGGAAAGTCATTTTTAATGTGTTTAGATTTTTCTATAGGTGACAAGCTTTGATGTGTTTGTGTGGCCTCACCTCATTGGGAGAAGTGACAGATCGCTTCTGTAAGCTGCCATCTGTTTTATCCTAAGGAGAGAGTCATTGGAGCGCCTGGGTTCAAGGGCTCACCTTTGCATAGTGATTGTCAGTGTTTGACAGCACCTCAATGCTGTCAAACACTGACAAATCATGTCAAAAATAAATGGTACATGTCCCTTTAAGAAAACCAGCAGATGAAGTGTCATCAACTGACGTCATCTGACACCGGCTTTCCCTTAATTGGCCGGCAAGCCCGCAGGGCGAGCTTATCAATGCCAATCAGGGGAAAAGTGTGTCTGTGCGTCAGACGATGCTGGGGGCGGGACTAGAACCCGGAAGGCAGTAGTCCCGGCCCCAACTCGTCTCGGCAGGTAAATTCCAGCCCATAGAGTCATAGCAGCATGGAAGGAGGCCATTCGGCCCATCAAGTCCACGCCGGCTCACTGCAGAGCAATGCAGTCAGCCCCACTCTATCCCAGTAGCCCTGCAAGTTTATTTCCCTCAAGTGCCTACCTAGTCTCCCCTTGAAAACATTGTTTGTCTCCGTTTCCACCACTTCCATCGGCAGCGAGTTCCAGGTCCTCACCACTCGCTGTGTAAAAAGGTTTTTCCTCACGTCCCCCCTGTATCTCTTGCCCAAAACTTTAAATTTGTGTCCCCTAGTCCTTGTACCATCAACTAGTGGGTACAACCTTTCTCTGTCTAGCCTATCCAAACCCATCATAATCTTGTACACCTCTATCAAATCACCCCTCAACCTCCTTTGCTCTAATGAAAACAAATCCAGCTTCTCCAACCTGTCCTTGTAGCTAAGATCTCCCATCCCCGGAACCATTCTGGTAAATCTCCTTTGCACCCTCTCAAGGGCCTTCACATCCTTCCTAAAATGTGGTGAGCAGAACTGGACGCAATAATCCAGTTGTGGCCTAACCAGCGCTTTAAACAGGTTCAGCATAACTTCTCTGCTTTTGTACTCAACACCTCTATTTATGAAGCCCAAGAACCCATATGCTTTGCTAACCACTCTCTCAATATGTCCTGCCACCTTCAGGGACCTGTGCACATTAACTCCCAGGTCCCTCTGTCCCTGCGCACTCTTTAAAACTGTGCCAATAAGTGTATATTGCCTCTCTCTTCCTTCTGCCAAAATGCATCACCTCACACTTCCCCATATTAAATTCCATCTGCCACTTGTCTGCCCATTCTGCTAGCCTCTATGTCCTGTTGCAGTTGATTGATATCATCCTCACTGTTTGCCACACCCCGAAGTTTGGTGTCATCGGCAAATTTAGAAATTCTACTCTGTATTCCAATATCCAAGTAATTTATATATATATTAAAAAAAAGCAGTAGCCCCAGCACTTACCCTTAGGGAACACCACAATCTGCCATTCTCCAGTCTGAAAAACAGCCATTTACCACAACTTGCTGTTTTCTGTCCTTAAGCCAATTCCTTACCCAAACTGCCACTGACCCACCTATTCCATGAGCCTTCCATGTGGTACTTTGTCAAACGCCTTCCTAAAATCGATTTCTAACATCCATTGCATTCCTTCATCAAAAAATTCAATTAGTCACGTGTTAACCACGTGCTAATCAGAGTAGAAATAGAAGGATATCTCAGATGAATACGTGGCTAGAGGAATGGTGCAAGGGGGAGGGATTCAAATTCCTGGGACATTGGAACCGGTTCTGGGGGAGGTGGGACCAGTTCAAACCGGACGGTTTGCACCTGGGCAGGGCCGGGACCGATGTCCTAGGGGAAGTGTTTGCTAGTGCTCTGGGGGAGGGTTTAAACTAAAATGGCAGGGGGTTGGGAACCTGAGCAGGGAGACAGAGGAAAGGGAAACAAGGATAAAAGCAAAAGACAGGAAGGAGAAAAACAAAAGTGGCAGTCAGAGAAATCAACGGTTTAAATCAAACATGGCCACAGTAAATAGTAATTCTAATAGGTCTAAGAGCGCTAAAAAAACAAGCCTGAAGGCTTTGTGTCTTAATGCAAGGAGCATTCATAATAAGGTGGATGAATTAGCTGCGCAAATAGAGGTAAACGAATATGATTTGATTGGGATTACGGAAACATGGCTCCAGGGTGGCCAAGGCTGGGAACTCAACATCCAGGGGTATTCTATATTCAGGAAAGATAGGCAAAAAGGAAAGGGAGGTGGGGTAGCATTGCTGGTTAAAGAAGGGATTAACACAATTGTAAGGAAGGATATTTGCTCTGATGATGTGGAATCTCTATGGGTAGAACTGAGAAATACCAAGGGGCAGAAAACGTTAGTGGGAGTGGTATACAGACCTCCAAACAGTAATGCGGAGGTTGGGGATGGCATTAAAAGGGAAATTAGAGAAGCGTGCAATAAGGGCACAGCAGTCATCATGGGTGACTTTAATCTACATATAGATTGGGCTAACCAAATTAGTAACAATACTGTGGAGGAGGAATTCCTGGAGTGTTTACGGGATGGTTTCCTGGACCAATATGTCGAGGAGCCAACCAGAAATCATGCCATCTTAGACTGGCTATTATGTAACGAGAAAGGATTAATTAGCAATCTTGTTGTACGAGGCCCCTTGGGTTGGAGCGATCGTAATATGATAGAATTCTTCATTAAGATGGAGAGTGAAGTAGTTGACTCGGAGACTAGGGTCCTGAATTTAAATAAAGGAAACTACGATGGTCTGAGACGCGAGTTGGGTAGGATTAATTGGGGAATGTCACTCAAAGGGTTGACGGTGGATAGGCAATGGCAAACATTCAAAGACCGCATGGATGAACTACAGAATTTGTTCATCCCAGTTTGGCATAAAAATAAAACAAAAAAGGTGACTCAACCGTGGCTAACAAGGGAAATTAGGGATAGCATAAGATCCAAGGAGAGGACATATAAATTGGCCAGAAAAAGCAGTAAACCTGAGGATTGGGAGCAGTTTAGGATTCAACAAAGGAGGACAAAGGGATTAATTAAGAAGGGGAAAATAGAATACGAGAGTAAGCTTTCAGGGAACATAAAAACTGACTGTAAAAGCTTTTATAGATATGTGAAGAGAAAAAGATTGGTGAAGTCAAGCGTAGGTCCCTTGCAGTCAGAATCAGGGAAATTTATAATGGGGAACAAAGAAATGGCAGACCAATTAAATACATATTTTGGTTCTGTCTTCACAAAGGAGGACACAAATAACCTCCCAGAGATGTCGGGGAACATAGGGTCTGATGAAAGGGAGGAACTGAAAGAAATCAGTATTTGTAGGGAAATGGTGTTAGGGAAATTGATGGGACTGAAGGCCGATAAATCCCCAGGGCCTGATAATCTACATCCTAGGGTACTTAAGGAAGTGGCCCGAGAAATAGTAGATGCATTGCTGATCATATTCCAACATTCGATGGAATCTGGAACAGTACCCATGGATTGGAGGGTAGCTAATGTTACCCCACTATTCAAAAAAGGTGGTAGAGAGAAAACGGGGAATTAGAGACCGGTAAGCCTGACATCGGTAGTGGGGAAAATGCTAGAGTTCATTATAAAAGATGTAATAGCAGAGCACTTGGAAAACAGTGTCAGGATCGGACAAAGTCAACATGGATTTACAAAAGGTAAATCGTGCTTGACTAATCTACTGGAATTTTTTGAGGATGTAACTGGTAAAATAGATAAGGGAGAACCAGTGGATGTGGTGTATTTGGACTTTCAGAAGGCTTTCGATAAGGTCCCGCATAAGAGATTAGCATGTAAAGTTAAGGCACATGGGATTGGGGGCAAGGTATTGACTTGGATAGTGAACTGGTTGGCAGAAAGAAAGCAAAGAGTTGGAATAAACGGGTCTTTTTCCGAGTGGCAGGCAGTGACTAGTGGGGTACCGCAGGGATCGGTCCTTGGACCCCAGCTATTCACAATATATATTAATGATCTAGACAAGGGAACTAGATGTAATATCTCCAAATTTGCAGACGACACAAAGCTGGATGGGCATGTGTGCTGTGAGGAGGATGCCGAGAAACTCCAGGATGATTTGGACAGGTTGGGTGATTGGGCAGAAGCATGGCAGGTGCAATATAATGTGGTTAAATGTGAGGTTATCCACTTTGGTGGCAAAAACAGCAAGGCAGATTATTATCTGAATGGCAATAGATTGGGAGAAGGGGAAGTGCAACGAGACCTGGGTGCCCTTGTGCACCAGTCGCTGAAGATAAGCATGCAGGTGCAGCAGGCGCTTAAGAAGGCAAATGGTATGTTGGCCTTCGTAGCGAGAGGGTTTGAGTACAGGAACAAGGATGTCTTGCTGCAGTTGTACAGGGCCTTGGTGAGACCACATCTGGAGTATTGTATGCAGTTTTGGTCGCCTTATCTGAGGAAGGATGTTCTTGCCATGGAAGGAGTTCAGCGAAAATTCACCAGGCTGATACCTGGGATGGCAGGAATGATGTATGAGGAGAGATTGGGTCGGTTGGGCTTATACTCGCTGGAGTTTAGAAGAATGAGAGGGGATCTCATTGAAACTTATAAAATTCTGACAGGACTGAACAGACTAGATGCAGGAAGGATGTTCCCGATGGTCGGGGAGTCCAGAACCAGGGGTCACAGTCTAAGGATAAGGGGTAGGCCATTTAGGACAGAAATGAGGAGGAATTTCTTCACCCAGAGAGTGGTGAACCTGTGGAATTCTCTACCACAGAAGGCAGTAGAGGCCAATTCATTAAATATATTCAAGAAGAAGTTGGATATATTTCTTAAGGCTAAAGGGATCAAGGGGTATGGGGAGAAAGCAGGGACCAGGTACTGAATTTGGATGATCAGCCAGGATCGCGGGGCTGAATGGCCTACTCCTGCTCCTATCTTCTATGTTTCAAACACGATCTGCCTTTTACAAATCCGTGTTGGCTCTCCTTAATTAGCTTAAACCTCTCCAAGTGCCCGTTAATTTTTTCCTTGGTTATTATTTTGAAAACTTTACACATCACTGATGTTAAACTGACCGGCCTGTAGTTACTACGATTGTCCTTACACCCTTTCTTGAGAGTGACAGTACAGAGCAGGACCTAATGGAATAAGCAGGGACACAGCAAGAAGGAACAAAGCAATTTGGAAAAGAAAGTCCACAGGTGCACACTATGAATGCTGAAGTGTAAACTCTAGTTCTGATGATTCTTTTCCTGGGTTGCTCCCAGCGGTGTCTGGGAGATGAATCTTCCATTTCGGGACACCAGGACAATCCGGGAGACTTGGCAACCTTAAGCACTAGAAATTTATTGAATTTAATAAATTCCGGGATGAAAGTACAACCACTACATTGGGAAGGTCTGTGTAATTATACAAATCATTTCCTGTAAATTTAAGAGAACAGCAGTGATGGTTTTCCAAGCAAGTTATTCTAAGTAATTAGATTTTCTCTAAACTTTCCATTGAGGTTTTAACACTTTTAAAAAGAAGTAATCACGCAGACCAACAGTAAAGTAACCTGCTTTGTTGCTCCAAAAGCCTCGACAATAACACTGTCATAAAATAGTCAATTTTTCAGTTATTCAATGACTGCAATGATACTGGACATGGAAATTCGATGTTGATGTGATAATGAGTGTAGTAACAGCAGATGTGTTTTTTTTAAATCTGCACAAACAAGGATGAAAAGTGGCTCATGAGCCATTTGTGAGGGACCATTTCATTGATTGTTTCAAATTCAACTGTCCAACCAGTGAAGCCATAATATCCTCACCTAGATTGATTACATTTTGACAAAGTGCCAAATGACCAAAATCATGTTTGACTTTCAAAAAAGCCAATAATAATAATCACTTCTTTGAAATGGCTGAAATAAACTGAGTTCCCACAGAGCTGAAACGCCACCTGCAAGCACTGCTGCTTTCAGGCCACAATAAGAAGCTAACTGCAGGCTGACAGTGACAAGCTTATTCCATGGATCTTTGCATTCTTTTTACAGGCATTCACAAGAAAAAGCTCAGACTGCTGTTAAACATCTAGTGGGTTAATTTCCTCAGAGCTACTCTCACTGCGTTGTGGTAACAATGGAAACCATGCGGGAAAGGAGTTCCCACCGAACTTCCACTGAAGTTACCGTGGCGAGCGGGAGAAGTCCCAAGGAAACTACCCTCTCTTCCACCCATGGAAACAAAGTTTTGCAATTTGCAAGCATTTTTATCTGGGGTATATATAGGCTACGAAAAAATAATGCGTAGGTATGTAAAAACTACTGCCCTGAAATTGCAGTCTCCCTGATGGCGTACTCTGAGAGTATGCCGTTGTAATTCATTTGAAAGACCCCGCAACTTTCGTGTTTCTGCATGCGCGAGCGCGAAATCTGGAACTTGCGATCTGTCGCGGTACACCTTGACAGATCATCCGAACTGCATGGAAAATCAGTATCGCTGGCACGGTTAGGTTATTTGGCCAACAACTGTCCAGCAATTGCCCACAAAACTCTTACGGCTGGTAAAAGCAGGCTTAAGGCCTGCTTTCATCAGCATAAGGGTATATATAAGACTTAAATAAAACATAAAAAAAACAAAATGATGCACATATATTTTAAATTCATTTATGCAAATAATGGCCCAGATTAAGATGTTTAAAATGATCAAAAAATTAAATTTTTATTGAGGTTGGTGCAATGAAGGGACTTATGAATAAAATTGAAATTCAGTACATTTATATTTATTAGAATTGTGTAAATTGTATAACTATTTGGGGGTTCCATTGCATATCATTAGGGGATTCCGTTCGTAAATGATTGCAATGGAATCCTCCTTTGTGATCGGAGGACCGACCGGGCCCACGTGATCACAGGATGTTTTAGCCAATGTTCATGTAAAGTTTCTGTTAATGTGCTGTCAAACACTGAATTGTTTATTTTCAACACTTTGTGTGCGTTCTTGGACAGATTTGTGTGCACCTTTGGAAGTGGCTTAGTGAGTTGGAGTGAATGGTGAGGTACAATGGTACCCCCCACAATGCTGACAAGTGTGAAAGGAATGGCTGATGCCCTGTGTATTGTGAAGCATCAGTTGATTGCAAAAAAGGTTGGTGTTGTTGTTGGTGCTGCTGGTGTGCCTGGTGATGCTGGTGGGATTCTGAGGATCGAGGTGAGAGAGTTTCAAGGGCACCCATGCTGATGGAATAGATGGCAGGTGAAGTAGAGATGATTGTGGGAGTGGTAATGAGGTCAGACTGGATGGAGATTTGTGTAAAGACTTACAGCATCCTGAATCTGTAGTGGAAATGCAGTTTAGATAAGCTAGTGGTTAAGGGAACATGGCCTAGAAATTCAGTGGGCTGCGCCACCCGTTAGCGCCTTAAGAGGGCGCTAAGTGGGTCGGAAGCCACTGGCCATGCCTCACGCTAAATTTAGCGGGACGCTAATGGCGGCGCTAGCCGTTAGCGCTGCGCCGCTACTGATGATGTCATCGGTGTGCGCAGCGCCCCGCTACCGCCCCGATCGCGGTATTTAGTTGCGCCCCCTGCTTTAACGCCGGACGCTATTTGCGAACGGTTCAGGGGGCCTACCTGCGGCGGTAGAGGCGCTTGTGCTGCCTTTCTTTAGGAATTTATGTTAGCTTTCCAGTTAATTCAGGGGTTCGAGTAATTTGGGTCGATTCCCATTGTGTGCTGCCACCTAGTGGATATTTGGTACCTAGCAACTGCAGTAAAAGCGCAGTAAAGTGCAGTAAACTACTGTATATCACAGACCTGTAGCCACACATGGTCTGGGAAGTTATATTGTTGCCACGCTTCAGCCTTGGACACTATGGCCTAGAAATTGAGTGGGCTTAGCGCCCAATTAGTGGCGCTAGAGGGCCTTGCGCCGGACTGATAGCCGTTTTGCAAATTGACTTGGGCCTTACCATCGGCGTTAGCCGGTAGCGCTGCGCCGGCACCGATGACGTCATCGGTGTGCGCAGCGTCCCGGTTGCCGTGGTAACCCGGCCCCAAGCCCAAATTCAGTTGCGCCCGCCTCGCCCGTGGCAGGCGCAACTAACGAATGTGAAAAGTGTTCTTACACGCCTTTGCGCCGGCGCATAAAGGTGGAGCAGCGGCCGGCCGCGTTCCCGGCGGCCGCCTGCCCGCACCTCCCTTCCCGGACTCCTGCATCACCCCCCCCGTGGCCCTGATGAGTGTGTGCTGCGAGCCCGGCACTTCCCCGAGGTGCCGGGCTCAGATGTCGGGGGAATCCGCCGGACAGTTGTCGGCTGCAGGCAGCTCCTCCTTAACAGAAGGAGGAGGCCTGCAGTTCCCCAGCCTGCCGCACCGCATCGGGTGCCGCAGCGGGGGATTAGCGCCGGGAAACCCAATTCAACGCCCGTTTTCAGGCGCTAAAACCCTCCTTTAGCGCCCGCCGCCCTCTGGGGCCGGCGCAACTGAATTTTCGTCGGGCGCTGCCGCATTAACGCTGGCGCAAAATTTCTGGCGCTACAGCCCTGGCGAGCCCACAACCCAATTTCTAGGCCCATTTGTCTGTAAGTACTTGAGAATGTTATAGATGATTAGTGTACACTATATTTTGCAGAAAATGTTTAGTTTGTAACTTTTCTTTGTAAGCAAAACTTACACAGCTAGCCGTGAAGTGCTCGCTCTCTGTCTAGCTGGTTAACTTATAGCTGTATTTTGATGCACTATGTACAGGGCTAATTTAAAGAGAATGCCTTCCAGTTTGCTAAATGTATATTCACAGTAAGCTGTGTTTCCACGTGTTTGGTAAGTTACATGCCAAATGTACTGTGTTGTTCAGGCGTACCTAAATTTGTGTATGCATATCAGTTATGTGCTTGTATACAAATGTGTGCTTCCATTTCTGTATTGTATTTCAGTTTCACAATAAGAATCTTTCAGTAAAGTTTACAAGAAAAGTCAAGCCTTGTGATTTTTATGGGAAGATATCAAGTTGTTAGCTACCTGTCTAGCTCTGCATGGGCAGAATAGCGCTAATTAAAGGAGAGGTGCGGGGCGGCCTCTCCGCGCTGCCGTCCCCGGCCTCCTGAGCTCACCACCCCCCCCCGGCAAAGTGCCGACTGCGTTCCAAGAGCCCGGCACTTTTCCTCGGTGCCGGGCTCTTTTGCCGGCACTCGCGATCCTTGATCGCGCTGCACAAGGCCCCTCCCCTTTAAGGGGAGGAAGGCCTGCAGTACAGCAGCGCGCCATGCCGCAGCGTGTGGCGCTGCGGCACGTTGCGCAGCGATCTTCAGCTGCAGCGCCCCAAGAGGGATGCGGGGCGCCTCCAGTAGCGCCGCGCTTCCCTCTGGGGCGCGCAAAGTGAATTTCCGGCGGGCGGCCGCGACTACTTCCGGGGCGCTACTTTTGGCGCCCTGGCGAGGCTGGCGCCCCAAACAGGGCGCAACTGAATTTCTAGGCCCATATCTCAATCGGCTGGGAGCTTTGACTTGACATTTGAAGCTGTCAGCTCATCAGCTGATTCAATGGCCACTGACCCCCCTCCTCAGCTTCACAGACGAGGTCTAGGCACAGCAGGAAACTGGTGGGTGACCAGTCAAATCCAAAAGGTTGGGAAAAAAACATTGATAAGTGGCTGTAAACAAGCCACTAATGATTTTAACGGCCTTCCCCTCCGCTGCCTGTTTGGGTCTGCTCAGCGCTGGCAGATCTGACATCAGGAAAGTCCAGTGTGCACGTTTTGACAGCGGGTTCCCGACCCGCTGTCAATCATTTAAAATTTAACAGCTGACCCGCAACCCATCCTGTCCGCTGAGCGCCAGCAAAATTCCGGCCTATGCTACAAAAACAGAGCAATTGGTTTCAGCACAAGCCTCAACTTACTGATACAAGTTGAGACACCCCGAGCCAGCAGAATCAACCAATAAGTAGGTTTCAGTTTTCCAAAACAGTATACGCTCTGGTTTTATTTAAAATTTGGAACACTACTGCACTATTGCTATCACCAGAGTAGTGTTTAGATTCTTAAAGGAAACCAAAGCTTACCCCGAGTGTGAGAGCAAGTCTTTATAGCATACCTCATTCATATCAACACCTGTACATGTCTGGTATAAAATTACTTGAATAGATTTTGTACAAACAACCATAATGCAAAAGGAGACAAGTTAGTCTCCAACAGTTCCATCTTTTCAGTGCTCCATAAATTTGTTCACACACATGTGGTGGTGGTCACAGGTATAGCACTGCCTATGTTAGTACTCGACCCAAGTTGTTTTTCTTCATATAAATATCAGCTAGCAGTGGTATAAATAACGTGAAATCAGAAAATAAAATAGCTTTAAGAGTGGTCAGGGATGAGTTCAGTACCATAAAAGGCATATATTGCACATGATGATTAGCTAATGAGTGCTCTGCTGAGGTTTCAATTGATCACCTTCAACTCATCTTATCTAACAACGTGAAGTCTAAATTAACTAAAGCTTCCCTGCTGATGTTATCTCAGTAAAGGTCACTGACTCCCATGTAAGGCCTTATAAACTGAAGAGT
The DNA here is from genome assembly GCF_052327205.1 of Somniosus microcephalus. NCBI lineage: Eukaryota > Metazoa > Chordata > Chondrichthyes > Squaliformes > Somniosidae > Somniosus > Somniosus microcephalus. The sequence continues at coordinate 166,216,088 of NC_140988.1, forward strand.
TTTCAGCAGCCCTATCTAATCTCAAAACTCCCGGCCTCTCTATCCAGCAATCCATGAAACCCACCCCAATTAACTTCCAAAATATTTGTTTATTGCAAGATCTAACAACACAGAACATGCCGGTTAACAATAAAGGCTAAGCATCATCCTTATGGTTTTAATTGATAATAATATATTTAATTTATGTGAATCAAATCAATTCAAAATGCAGGCCAGCAGATACAAATCACATTAATATATCCATACACCAGTAATTTCAGTTAGGGGATTCTCCTGATTTCCCACCATAAGCCTTTTTTCTGGAGTTTCCACCGATCCCATGCCGAAGTTATGGTGGGACATCAGGAAACCCTTGCAGAATTTTTACCCTCTGGTGTCCATTTAGATTTCAACGACATTATTTAAACTTTACATCCTAGCTGAAATTCAAATGGACACCATGCTTGTAGCTGTGCTAAAATGTCCTACTCTTCTGCCAGTGCTAGGTCCGACCAGATGGCGGGCCTGCACCATTGATGCTGATGGACCATGTTAATAGCCCAGTGCTCCTGAACCTGGAAAGGAGCAGTGCATTTTGGGAAGGCTTGTCTTTGTAGATCCTATTTACTTGCCATCATTCTGTCAAATTTCATACGACTCTAGTTGTCTCCTTTCATTTACTTATGGATGGAACTCCAGTTTCATCGCTTCGTCAAACTCTAGCTAATTGATAAAATGCAACCATCAGTCCTGCACACAAATGTGAAATAGTGACAAAAGTGTCCACACATACACCCAACATGATGCCCCACCTAAAGCTGATGCTATTTTCACTGCTACTGGGTGAATTATTTTACATAGATTCAAGTATTACTCCTTATTTTATAGATTGCATGCAATGAAACATCTTTATTATAGGATGGCTTACCTAGCACCATGTGACAGAGCATTGTAATATTGCTTTGTTTAGGAGAAATCATGGAGCAAGTACAATTGAATATTTTCTAATAAAAAGTGTTAAGATATTAAATTCCAATTTTATTAAAGTCATAGCTCTCAAAACAGAGCAAAACATTAAAATAAGATGGCCCTGAAATTCTTCATCTCAGCACGTAGCTTTCATTCGGTTTGTATTTGCAGATATTGTCATTAAGGTGAAAATATACAGTTAATTTTTAAGCAAGCTGTTATAATTTCATTTGCAATAGCAGATAGGAGCAGGAGTAAGCCATTCGGCCCCTCGAGACTGTTCCGCCATTTAATGAGATCACGGCTGATCATCCAAATTCAGTACCCTGTCCCTACTTTCTCCCCATATCCCTTGATCCCTTTAGGCTTAAGAAATATATCCAACTCCTTCTTGAATATACTTAATGAATTGGCCTCAACTGCCTTCTGTGGTAGAGAATGCCACAGGTTCACCACTCTCTGGGTGAAGAAATTCTTCCTCATCTCTGTCCTAAATGGCTTACCCCTTATCCTTAGACTGTGACCCCTGGTTCTGGACTCCCCCCGCCATCGGGAACATCCTTCCTGCATCTAGTCTGTCTAGTCCTGTTAGAATTTTATAAGTTTCAATGAGATCCCCTCTCATTCTTCTAAACTCTAACGAATATAAGCCTAATCGACCCAATCTCTCCTTATGTGTCATTCCTGCCATCCCAGGTATCAGTCTGGTGAATCTTCACTGCACTCCCTCCATGGCAAGAACATCCTTCCTCAGATAAGGCGACCAAAACTGCACACAATACTCAAGGCGTGATCTCACCAAGGCCCTGTACAACTGCAGCAAGACATCCTTGCTCCTGTACTTGAATCCTCTCGCTATGAAGGCCAACATACCATTTGCCTTAACTGCCTGCTGCACCTGCATGCTTACCTTCAGCGACTGGTGCACAAGGACACCTAGGTCTCGTTGCACTTCTTCTCCCAATCTACTGCCGTTCAGATAATAATCTGCCTTCCTGTTTTTGCCACCAAAGTGGATAACCTCACATTTATGCACATTATACTGTATCTGCCATGCATCTGCCCAATCACCCAACCTGTCCAAATCATACTGGAGTTTCTCTGCATCCTCCTCACAGCACACACGCCCACCCAGCTTTGTGTCGTCTGCAAACCTGGAGATATTACATCTAGTTCCCTCGTCTAGATCATTAATATATATAGTGAATAACTGGGGTCCTAGCACCGATCCCTGCGGTACCCCACTAGTCACTGCCTGCCACTCGGAAAAAGACCCGTTTATTCCAAACTCTTTGCTTCCTGTCTGCCAATCAGTTCTCTATCCAAGTCAGTACCTTACCCCCAATCCCATGTGCTTTAACTTTGTCCAATTATAATATTGCTGCAAGTAGAAAAATGCACAACAATTAAAATGATAAAATGCAAAACCATTTTGAACAAATTTCTAATTGGTTTAAAAACTTGTATTTTGCAGAATGTACTGGGAAGTGCTAAGTAGAGAGTAATTGAAAGTTTATATCTGTCAAATGAAATAGTGACGCAACATGCTGGTGCTCCAAAGCACTGGGGAAGGGACTGAGCAACACAGCTTTTAAGCAGAAGACAAATGCTCCTTTAAAGGATGGGCAACAAAAAAAAAATATATAGGCTAATGATCCTAGGCCGTTCACATGCACCTCTTACCAGCTGGCTCAAGGCCAACACTGTCAGAGGCCTGGGAGCAGATTGTCTGCCCACCCACTTAGCTGGGAAATATGGTACGATAGGAGGAGATGGTGAGGGGTGGGTGGGGGAGAGACAAATTAAATACGATAGGATAGGGGAAAAATTGTCATTCAACAAAAATTATGAGCACAAAAATGCATTACCATTGATAAGTAACACAAATTTCAGTGAAAGGGTAATGGTTTAACTGAAATGAAACAGCTAGATACTTCATCATCCAAAAGTAAGGTGCTGAATCTGCCATTTCATTCTAGTACTCCTCTTTCTGGGTGTAAAGAGGTCAGGCTGGATGACAATACACCGAACCACCCCCACACCTTCCAGAGCCAGCATGACTCCACCAACACGATCCCAGAAAAAGACTAATGGATTCTTAGGAAGTTCAGGAACCTTATCACTAAGGTCCCAAACTTTCTGGATAACATATCTATTTGGGAGTAAATGCTTGTCACTGCAGCACATACCTAAAATCAACATCTCGTCAAAGTACCAGACTAGAGTTTTCCTGCTGTCTGCTGGAACTCCATTTTTATAAAAAAATGAATTAATAAGGGATAGTCTATATTTATTTTTCTTTAGTATGGACTCTTTCAGTCTTTTGCAACAGAGGAATGTGCATTGCTAATTTACAGAGTGACTAAATATTAGTGTTATTTTTTATTTTACAACTGAAAACTCCCTTTTTTAAACACTACGGCACGATTATCAAATGGCCTTTCCGAGCACACTTAATAAAACGCCACTACAGCAAGTTTTTAAAAAATCCGCCTTTCTCCTCTCCAGAGGGTGGTCACTAATACTAGGGGGGCGATTTTCTGACGTCGGAGGAGGCGGGTTTGGAGGCGGGAAAATCAGAATCAAAGAGGTCGGGTTCGGAACCCGCCTCCAACCCAACTCCGTGGGATTTTGCTGGTGTCGGTTTTGGAGGTCGGGAAACACTCCTGCCTCCAGCTGCCCATTGCGCTATTAAAGATCCTTAAATGCTCTTTAAGGTCCTCTCTAAGCCTATTTTGAGAGGCCCTCGTGATTTTTCCTGCTTTTCGCTGTGATCCATGCACCTCCTAATCCACGCCAGGTAAACCTGGCAGGTTGACTCGTGGGTGGCCTCCTCACTGCTGCAGGTCTAACAAGACATCATTTATTGCAGCAAGGATTACTTGCAGGTGCCAGACCTTGGCTTTAAAAGGTCTCTGAGCACTGTTAGAAGGCCATCCGAAGTCGGGGGTGCTGCAGCTTGACTCCATCAACTGTGGGACCTACTTGGAAGACCCTCTCCCCGCTTGCAATGAGCGCTTCCCCAAAGGAGGCATCTACAAGCAGCATGGGAACCCTTCATTTGCTTTCTGCCTGGACTTCAGATGAGGAGGAGGAGCAGGAGGAGGTCAGAGCGCCGGTGTATCGACCAGCGGCAGCACGCGAGCACATGGCTGCCCAGGATGCAAGGGATGAACTTATCATGGCCAGATTTGCATAGGTTGCCCAAGTTGGCACATGTCCTTGGCTCCATCCTAGGACATCATTGACAATGGACATGACTCTCTGGCCTCCTTTCACTCAGGCTACCAACCTGACAACGCAAGTGTGGCAGTGCCCGCAATGTGGAGCTGCCTAAGGCAAAAGAACAGATGGCATACTGCCAACATTTTGGCTTCAAATCATTTTAATGCTTTCCAACAGGGATGGCATTTCATCAATACACAGAAACAGTCTCCCAATCCGCACACAGATCTGGAGGTTACCACACAGCCTTGGTTTCTTTGGCAGGCCTCTTCCTCCGAGATGAGTGGAAGAGCACCTCCATGCTAGCTGTCACCCCCTCAAACAACATTTGCAGCGCCTCATCCGAGAGCCTCGGGTAGGCCCTTGCCTTGGGATTGGACATAGTGGTTTCTCAAAAGACGTTGGAGGTGGTGCAGGAGACGCAGAAATGCTGTGGAATGAGCCAAGGGAGCAAGAAGCCATAAAATCAGAGTGGAAAAGTGCTGTCAACAGAGGGGAGTTTCAGTCCCAAAACACTAATTGAGCAAGGGCATCCCACACCTCTGAAATCAAGTGGCCAATCATGGAAAAATTGCAAATTTTTGAAACCTATCAGTGGAGGCGAGTGTCAAATCCACCCAAACTGAAATCCGCCTCCATCTCGCCTCCAGTGGGAAAATCACCCCCTAGGTATGGTTCCTGACAAAGTTCTCTGTATCTTGCCCAAGCAGCTATTCTTCGTGGGCGTGTCAGGAAATTGTGTGTCGACAGGCTTTTTAATGGTGGGAGGACATCACAACCAAGCTGTATCCTGACCTAGCAAACAGGTATGAGCATTTGCAGGAGAAGCTAATCAATAATGAAAAGGAGTAAAAATCATGATCAATTTTTCCTTGTCCACTGTAATGGACCCACTCCTGGCCCAGCTGAAGTGGGTTAACTCAGCACAGTCCATGGATCAAACCTGAACCTTTCTGTTCTGTATTATTCAAAACTAAAGTAACTTTACAAATTTTGGGTCCCCACTAGATAATCGTTAAGATTCGGTGTCGCCTGTTTCTCTTGTAATCGGACCCTTATGATCAGGAGTTTACCTGTGCTGCCCAATATCTAATCATATAATAGCATGACCCGGGTGTCAGAACATAGAATTACACAGAATATGCAGCACAGAAACAGGCCATTTGATCCAACTACTCTGTACTGGTGTTTATATTCCACATAAGTATCCTCCCAATCCATCTACCATCAGCCTTTTAGCATGTCTTTCTATTCCCTTTTCTCTCATGCACTCGTCCAGTTTCCTTTTGAAAGCATGTAAGCTATTTGCCTCAACCACTTCCTCTGGTAGCAAATTCCACATTCTAACCACTCTGAGTAAAGCAATTTCTCCTTATTTCCTATTGCATTTATGGTCACCAGTTTTGAATTCTCCCACAAGTGGAAACATTGGCCAAAATTTTAATACTGCAACATTCCCCTTAAGCTGCGTGGCAGCGCAGCGCTCCAAGGAACCTGTGCAACCGGCTTTTCAATGTAAAAATCGCATATGCGCGGTAATTTGAATGGCCCGCACAGCGGCAAACAAAAATTAGTGGGAACATTGCTTTGGCGGGTTGGGAGGGGCTTGTAAGCGGTCGGGAAACCTGGGAGAACGGGTTTCGGGGGCTGATCGGGGGGCCGAAGGAGAATCGAGGGGGCCAATGGCTGATTGGGGGGCCAGAGGAACATCAGGGGAGGCAGATAACTTTTGGGGGGGGCGGGGCGGGGGTGGTTGTAGGGCAAGAGGAGCATCGGGGGAGGCAGATAACATTGTTTGGGCCGGAGTAGCATCGGTGGGCATGGGGCTGATCGAGGGGCCTTAGGAGCATCACGTGGGGGCCGGAGAAGCATCGCGTGGGGGCCGAGGGCTGATCAGCGGGCTGGAGGAGAATCGGGGGGCAGGCAGACAACATCGGAGGACCGGCGGAGCATCGGTGGAGGGGCGGAGGCCAGGAAGACAATCGGTGGCCTGGGGGCAGCGGGGGAAATCAGAGGTTGTGGGGGAGGGGCGGAAATCGGAGGCCTCGTGGGGGTGGGGGGTCTCTGATCGCGGAGGGTATGTTCAGCAGGGACGTTGCATCAAGGAGGTAAGTCTAAAGGCACTTATCTCCTGGATCCAGAAGTCCGCACCTTCCATTAGCTGGCGGGTTTCACGAGGCCTACAAAACTTGGCCTGCAAAACCTGACCAGCCACTGTTAAATTTAAAATGCTGGTTAAATCTGAGGGATGCCAGCCTCATTATAATATTTAAATGGACGCCTCCTGGAAGTGGATTGCTTGCTTGCCCCGACCGTCCCACCTCCGTTAAAACTGGAAGTGGGCAAGTTGGAGGCGGGTTCTGGTCGGGATTCAGATTTTTAACACTTTAACTTTCCACCACACCCCAACCCATCCATTTTTGGGGGTTAAAGTTCCCCCCATTCTCTCCACATCTACCCTGTCCAACCCATTCATAATTTTAAAGCCCTCTATCAGGTCATCTCTAAGTCTTCTATTTTCTAAAAAAAAACTGTTCAATCTTTCCCGAAAGCTATAATCTCTCAGTTCCGGTACCATGCTTGTAAATATTTTTTGCACGTTCTCCAGTGCTTCCGGGCTGGATTTTATGAACCTCGGCGGGTCCGTGGTGGGCGACATTGGTGGCGGGTCCCGACCCCGCTGCTGTCTCCATCCAAGTCTCTGAAATTAATTTACCCTGATTGGGCTTGTTAAGCTAGCCCAGCGTGTTTCTCGGCTAATTAGAGGAAGCGAGTCTGGTGATGTCATTTGATGACGCGTCATCAGCCGGTTTCCTTAAAGGGACCATGGCCATCTTTCTTTTGACATTTGTGCTGTCAGTGTTCTACAGCATTGAGATGCTGCAAACACGGACAAGCACTACACAAAGGTGCAGGGCTGCACCCAGGCTCTCCCATGACTCCCTCCATATGCTTATGGAGGGAGTCACAGCATACAGGGAGGTTCTCTTCCTTTTCCATGGGCAGAAGAGACCTCCTTAGGAGATCAACACAGCCTGGTTGCACATTGCAGAGGCGGGGACAAGTAGGAATGTGGTCAGGAGAACCTGGGTGCAGTGCCGCAAACCTTTCAATGATCTCAGTAGATCACGAACGTTAGTACAAAACCACACTCAACCTCATCCTGCCTCTTATCACATCCCCATCACTCTGCCTTCCCTACCCTACTCCTGCACATCCTTACTCACACCAACTTACCTTGCACCTCCACCCATCCCTCTTTATCAACATTATCACATCCTCATCTCACCAGCCACCCCTCACACTCACCCTTATCCTAGTGCAATCATACCAGCTGACAACACACAAGGGTAGGCACTTGGGTGTTTTGTGCAATGTTCATGTAAAGTTTCTGTTAATGTGGTGTCAAACATTGAAACCTTTATTTTCAACACTTTGCATTCTTGGACAGATTTGTGTGCACCTTTGGAAGTGGCTTAATGAGTTGCAGTGAATGGTGAGACATAACAATACCTCCTACAATGGTGGTGAGTGTGAAAGGAATGGCTTGGACATTGTAGGGATACTTTATGGTGTTGGTGTGGGGTGGTGCCAACCTGGCACATCATGTGGCAGCCAGGGTGTACAGTGTCAAATGAAGTTAATCTGGCTATGGTGAGGCCATCCCAGGCAGCAATGTGGTCAGGTGCTGATGCCCTGTGTCCTGTGCAGCAACAGTTGATTGCGGAGAAGGTTGGTGTTGTTTTTGGTGCTGCTGGTGTGCCGGAGGACCAAGGTGAGAGGGTTTCAAGGGCACCCATACTGATGAAATAGATGGCAGGTGAAGTAGAGATGACAGAAGCGATGTCAAGGGAGACTTGTGTAAAGACTTGCAGCCTCCTGAATCTGTAGTGGAAATGCAGTTTAGAGAAGCTAGTGGTTAAGGGAACATTTCTCAATCAGCTGGGAGCTTTGACTTGACATTTGAAGCTGTCAACTCATCAGGTGATTCAATGGCCACTGACTTCCCACCTCAGCTTCACAGACGAGGTCTAGGCACAGCGGGAAACCGGTGGGCGACCTGTCAAAGCCAAAAAGCTGGGAAAAAAACATTGATAAGTGGCTGTAAACAAGCCACTAATGATTTTAATTGCCTCTCCCGCTGCTGCGTGGTGGGTCAGCTCAGCGCTGACAGATCCGACATTTGGTAAAGGCGTGTGGCGGCGGGTTCGCAGCGGGAAAAAACCCACTTTCCCACCTGACCCGCCACTGATCATGCCCGCTGACCCCCTGCAAAATCCAGCCCTCTATGTCCTTTTTATAGTATGAAGACCAAAACTTTGCACAAGTGTGGCTGGACCAAGGTCCTATACATGTTTAACATACATTCACTACTATTGCATTCTATACCCCTAGAAATAAAGCCCAGTGTTTTGTTAGCATTTTCAATTGCTTTGCTGACCTGCGATGCTGCTTTTAATGATTTGTTCATCTGTATCCCTAGATCCTTTTGCTCTTCTACCCCATTCAGTTTCTTATTTCCTACGGTATCGGTGATGTTTTTATTTTTCCTACCAAAGTGCATCATCTGACATTTATGCATGTTAAAGTTCATTTGGATGTTGTAATCTCACACATGTCGCCATGTGCTTTTTTCTGGATGGGGGACTGATGAACACTTTAGTGAGATGAGACCAATTATAAATCAACAGGTGGATTTACTTTACAAAAAAATTGTGAGTAAACAATTTGCAGTGAATTTTAATCTATTTTGTAACATAGAAAATAACAATGCACACTACACTAGCCCTGTTATCAGGCTAAATTGATTTTTTCTGACCACTAATTTCCCTGAAACTGCCCAATACGAAGCTTAAGTTTTCTTACCAGCTGTCAGCAGACCGAGAGACAATTCCCCGTGTATTCTTACTTAACTGAGCTGGAAGCCAAAAGCTTGACCTCTGATCCGACCCTAGGTCTTCATACCTGGAGATTGGTCAGTTGAGTTGCCAATCAAGCCAGTACCTGATTGTAGCCTCACCAACATTTCTTAAATATATCCCACATTTCTGGTGTAGATCTCCCAATCGTTACTGTGCTCCAATTAATACTTTTGAGTTTATTTCACACATGCTTGAAGTCTGCTTTTTAAAGGGCAATTTCTTTGCTTTAAATTGACACTTGTTAAATTTAAAGTTGGAGAGAGATGGACAGGATATTCCTACTATATTTAGCTCCCAGATTTGCCCAAGCTGCAGCTAGGTCTCCATAATTGCTACCACACCATGTCCCTTTTGGCTTCATATATGCTTCTAGATAGATCCTCTATTTTATTTGAAATATGCCTGGCATTGATATAAACGTGCGCTGGCCTTGAACTACACTCACAGCGTGTTCGTCATTATATTATATGTACGATTAACATTACCTGCTTATCATTTTAAAAAAATATTTTGCCCCGTGTGTATGTCAGTTCTGATGATTAAAACATGAGTAATATCATGCCCTGTGATTAAACATCAGAATATCAGAATTTATTTCAATCTAAGTCGCACCAAGTCCCGTTCACCCATCACCCCATGCTCGCTGACCGCCATTGGCTCCCAGTCCGGCAATGCTTCAATTTAAAACATTATCATCCTCGTGTTCAAATATCTCCATGGCCTCGCTCCGCCCTACCTCTGTACCTCCTCCAGCCCTACAACCCTCTGAGATATCTGTGCTCCTCCAATTCTGGCCTCTTGTGCATCTCCGATTTTAATCGCCCCACCACTGGCATGCCTTCAGCTGCCTAGGCTCTAAGCTCTGGAATTCCCTCCCTAAACCTCTCTGCCTCTCTCTCCTCCTTTAAGACACTCCTTAAAACCTACCTTTGACCAAGCCTCTCTTAATATATCCTTATGTGGCTTGGTGTCATACTTTGTTTGATAACACTCCTGTGAAGCGACTTGGAGCAGTTTACGATGTTAAAACGCTATATAAATGCAAGTTATTGTTGTTGTATGTTACAGGGCCTTACTAAAGCCTTAATGTATAGTATAATCCACAAGGTTGCAATAAAAGGTTGTAACACACAACACATGAGGAGCAGGGGATAACATAATTAACTGCAAAAGCAAGATTAAACAGTTCACCAACCATGTTCAATCCCAAGATGTCTTACTGCCTTGAACACATGTATGTTATATCTGGCAATAAATGCAACCTTGCTTACATCCCAAGAACAAATATGCAGAAGTATAGGGATTTGTACTGTGTCTATATTCAATTTACCACTTATTTATTTTTTCTTTTGGATTTGTGTCAGCAGACAGCAATGGGAACATTTTGCTCCAATTTGTGCACCATGTGATTAAAGCAGAAGTGATATCTCCATTTATTTCAGTGGACACAAGGAAAAAAAACCAACTTTTGTTTATGATAATGCCTACACCAACGGATATTAACCGCTTTATAAACACATCACTAGTGCCTGAAGTTCATTTTTCACAGATGCACTCTAACCTTGACCAATTAAATTCTGGAATAGCACTTCAGTATTTTTATGTTCACCAAAAATTACACTTAAATTATTCCTTTATTAAATCTTTACTAGAATTATAAACACTTAGGGAAAGCAATATGTTGAGTAAATTAAAATAAATTATCAAATTACCGATTAGATAATCAAATTTATTTGTCAGTGATTTTACAATACCTGTGATTGTTCGATCTCTGCTTTATTTAGCTTGATACCAATTATGTCAGCAGCAAACCTTTGAAAACAGAGGAAGACCTGTAAAAGAGCACAGATTAAATGATCAGAAACAAGCAAACATATACAACTGTCAAAAATAACCAGATTCATCCTTTTTTTTCCCCAACAGTAAACATTTAAACTAGATCTACCCATATCCAAAAGTTGTGATGGTCAGTATTTTATATATCAAGCATTTTCTCTAGGTTCTAACTGAAATGATGAAGATCACAATAAAAAAAAAATCACAAATATAATAAAGTTAAAACAATTAAAATTGTACTTTTTTCTGAGACTGGGTTTAGAAACTGGTATAGCCTGCAAAAGTGCTTTCTGATATAGCATAATGCAAGTGCAATTCTATTCAATGTACCTTCTTATAAGTGAATTATAATTTGGTTTCCAAGATCCCATACTGAGTTATTCATTGCTACACCTGATTCTGGCATATAAAAAAATTTAAGTTGTTAAGCTGGAGGGTTCCACAAAAGCTTTTTTTTTTTAATTGGCTGTTATAGTTGTAATGCAGGAAATCAACACAAGTTAATAATAAAAGACAACCGATATTGATTGTTGCTTTGAAATTGTTGTAAAAGCAAACTGAAGAATGTGTTTATCTTGCTCTAACAACCAATTCTGTCTATGTATAGAAAGTGAGATTTACAGCTACAATCACTTACACAACTGGGCACTATTAATAATATTTTCAGAATGTCAAATTTAATACAAACGATTGTGTTCGTACTAAATGTAATTAATATAGTGCCTCACCTTTATCTGGACATAGGTGGTCTGAATGCTCGTTAATGTTTGCTTTGTCCATCTTCTAGTCTCTCAACCTCCATCTGTCTGGTGATGCAGCAAATGGAAAACCATTTGAAGAATATTTTTTTTCCTGCATCACTGAAGGATGAAGGGCCAGTGCACTGATATAAATAGATGTTCCTGGAAGCATGGACTGACCGCTTTTGACAATACAGGCCAATAATGCAATTTTCACATTACTGACCTGTACAGATCCATCCCAGCATTTGGGGAAGGTCCGCAGTCAGGAAAGAAATGTCATGATTGTGACTTTTAAACTGTACATTCATGCCAGTTTCTGCAGAAACAGTTGTTTTTATGTTGCCACCAATGGTCTGGGAACCCTTCTGGCAAGTGAATGGGGCAAATTCCACAGCACTGTGATGGGAGCTAGTGCATACACAACTGCTTCTATTTAAAATGTTCTGTATAATGTAAAGTTGCTCTTAGATATCCTGTTTCAACTACAGCTGCAAACTTCCTAAAAAAAATTGCATCTGCTCCATTTCAGTGAACCAAGTTATTTACTCTGATCACACATCTGAGTAACAATTCCCACCTTCCTAATGTTGGTGTACGTTATGGCCATGAACCGAGGCATTCGCATCAGGCTGGTATAAACAGCTTGATTGGAAGTGCTTGCTGGTTGTACAGAGGAGAAATGCTGGTCCATGCACTGTGCAATTAATTTAATTCCTGCGGGAATTGACTCTAGGCCAGCCCTTTAGACAAGAGCATTACTTCCAGTGCCAAATTCCTGAAGAATGGTGATACTCAATGTTAAATACCAAAGTAAAAAAACAATGCTGAAAGTGGCAGAGCAATCCAATAGAACATTTAGTTGTATCAGAATATAGAAGTTGATTCAAAATCCTTTTCCTGGGTCTTATACAATATAGGTGTGTTTTAAATAAAAAGTTCTAGAAAAACAATGCCTAGTACACTTGATGACACTGTAATCAACTGGACATACACAGAATCTAATAGCAAATAAATTACATTGTTTTTGTTAAACTTGAACTGTTTTGCAAGTTAACAGAAGAATGAAATATGGAAAGCCTCACCATAACATGAAGAATTTGAAGTATAACAATCAGTTATCCAAAAATGCATTTTACCTCAATAGAACCTAAATTAAAGCACAATTTTCTAGCTTCAAATAAATTCTGACTTTTGCAGCTCTGATGGAGAGGAAGTATTGAGCCTTGTGGTGGGATATGTCCTTCATTTCCCTGACAGTATTGGGGGGGGCGAGGGGGTGTAGAAAGAGGTATAGCAGTGGAAATTGGACCTTATTGCACGTTTTACACATGTAAAACGGGCGCAATGAGGCCCAATTTCAGGAACCAACATCCTGCACCCCAAGTACACCTGAAAAACATCAGACCTGAAATTATGTCGGGCCATTTTTCAAAACACGTGTTAAGCCCCTTACATATGTAAATGAGGGGCCTATTGTCTGTTTTAGGCCACCTGACAGAAAGTGCTTTGTGAAGAGCGAGAGCCAGGCCTCCTACGCTCAGGACTTTTCAGCAGCTGCTGCGGCCTAAGGAGCGGTTGCTGACAAAAGGTAAGTTTATTTTTTTTTTTTAACTTTTAGAAATCATTCCCATGGAGCCAGGAGGAGCAGGAGTGCTCCCCTGACTCAACAGTATCCTGATCGGTTCTACCTCCTTGTTTCCCCCCAGGACTTACCTTTGGGCTGCTGTTGGTGAGACAGTCACCAGCAGCTCACCCAGATAATGGTCATGAGGCCCAAGGCCCAATTTTAGGCTGGCCTCGGACCTCCCGGTTGGGGAGCATGCCACATTGCAAAGGGGCCCAGATGAATTTCTACCTCATATAGCCTCGTAGCAATGAAACATACATTTCAATCTATAGCTAAATACTTGAGCTTGGGTAAAATCACTCTACATGTGGAAGCTGACCCCACGTCTGCGGGTGATGTCACCAAGGGGTAACATAGCTAACGAAGATGAGGGGGGCCAGGAACAAATCCTTGGGGCACTTAACGGTACAAGGGGGGGGGGGGGGAGGGGGAGGGGAAAGAGAAGCCATTGCTGGAGATGTTCTGGATACAATCGGATAGGTAAGAGTATTGAACCAAGCAAAGACAATCCCACTGAGCTGGACTTGTTTCTGGTCCCTTCTAACTGTGAACACAGGGTGATTAAAAAAAGCAGAGACATAGGCAGTCAAGTCCTGCAAAGACTACAAAATCAGTCCGGTTTTAAACAGAAAGCTGTTAAAGGATGCACTGGCCAGGCTCAGAAGGAGAATGTAGGAGGTGTATTGATTTGTATGTGGGTTCAATGACAAGACATTTATGAAAGAGAATGGCCTAGAAATTCAGTGGCCTGCGCCACCAGTTTGCGCCCAAAGAGGGCTTTTGCGCCAGTCTGCAAACTTCAGGCGAAATTCAGCGGTGCGCTAATGGCGGCGTTAGGCTGTAGCGCTGCGCCACCACCGATGACGTCATCGGTGTGCGCAGCGCCCCGTTTCCGCGAAGAACGCCATATTAAGTCGCGCCCGCCTCTTCAGCGCCGGCCGCAAACAGCGACCGGTACACAGGGCCTACCTGTGGCGGTAGTGGCGGAAATTAAAGTGGAGGTGCGGCCGGCCGCTTTTTCGGCGGCCGCCTGCCCGCACCTCCTTCCCCGGCCTCCTCCACCCGCCCCCCCCCGCGGCATTGCCGGCTGGTTTCCGGGAGCCCGGCACTTCTCCGTTCTGCTGGGCTCTTTTGCCGGCATCGCGATCGGGGCTCCGGCTGCTGCAGGCACCTCCCCCTTAAGAGAGGGAGGAAGGCCTGCAGTACCGCAGCCTGCTGCTCCGCTGCGGGTGGCGCTGCGGCCACTAGCGCGCCGATAATCAGTTTCAGCGCCCAAGCGGGGCGGCGAAACCCCTGTTTAGCGGCCGCCTTCCACTTGGTGCGCTGACACTGAATATCCCGCTTGCGCAAGTGGATCCGCGCGCAGCGGTAATTCCGGCGCCCAGGCGAGCTGGGCGCCCCAAAATGAATTTCTAGGCCAATGTCTTTTAATCTAAAGTCTGTTCAACTCTTTTTAACAGCATTACAGGAGACACCATGCTAGTGATCCATCTAAAAGCGAAACTGAAACTAAACTGCTTGTCTCTGTCACATGCCCTCTTCTGGTCAGGCATAAGTAATCAATCAGGCAACTATGCTGGTAAAGCATCATAATCAAACAGGCAAATACCATCACTATTTGCTGATATCATTACATCTCCCTTTCTTAAAACAAAAGTATTTTACTTTTATCTAACAACATGTTTTCTTTGTATTAATCTGCATTTTAACTGTAACACTTAATGAACTTACATTATCATTATCATGATCAAGGTTCTTAAACCTTGTTTTGTGTGTTCACATGAAATATGTAAATACACTAGAACTTGAAGAAAGAATAAGATAACATTACTTCCTTCGATAACAATAGTCCTTAAACTTGCTCAATGAGTCTCTCAGGAGGCTTCACGTGTCTTGAGGATTTTCTGATTGATTGTCCTTGAATCTGAGTTGTTGCCTCAGATGATGGTTTCTCAGCTGTGTGATCAGGTTGTTCAACAGTATCAGTCTTTTGACCTGCTGTGGCTGGTCCCATGAGAAGATCCCAACGATTTCTTCTCAGAACAGCACCCTCATCTGTCTGAATGGTGTATGATCTTGGTTGAACTTCACTCAGGACAGTTCCCTTCTGAGTCCATATGTTTGGTTTGTCTTTGAACCTTACTTGGTCACCAGTGTGGAGTTCAGATAGGTTATGTGTTCCTCTGTCATAGTAGTACTTTTGCTTTTCTTTCTGTTGTTCTTTGAACTTCCTCACTTTCTCCCCCTCTTTTGTTTTCAGGAGGTTCTCCGGGATGGGTAGGTTTGACCTTAGCCGACGTCCCATAAGGAGTTGGGCTGGTGACATACCACACTCGAGCGGCGTTGTGCGGTATACAAGCACGCTCTGGTAGAAGTCAGTTCCACTGTCTTTTGCCTTGTACATCAGTCTTTTCACTGTCTGGACCGATTTTTCCACTAGTCCATTGGACTGTGGAAAGTGAGGACTTGACGTTGTGTGGACAAAGTCCCACTCTTTGGCAAAGTGTCAGAAACTTACATTGTAAAACTGGGGTCCGTTGTCTGTGAAGACCTCGCTTGCCACGCCATGTCTGGAGAATATGGCTTTCATACATCTTATCACAGCATCTGCAGTGGTGGTGTAGTCTACAAACCTCTGGATACAGGGAGTAATAGTCTGTGACTACAAGATAGTCCTTCCCTTGACATACGAATAGGTCAGCGCCTACCTTCTGGTAAGGTCTGTCTGGCGCTGGGTGTGGCTTTAGTGGTTCTACCGGATTGCTTGCTCGATATTTCAGGCATATTGTGCAGTTTGACACCTCATTTGTCACATCTTGGTTGATTCGTGGCCAGTACATCACCTCTCGTGCTCTTTTCTTATACTTTTCGATTCCCAGATGTCCTCCATGGATCCTTTTTAGCATCTCTTTTCTCAGACTCTTTGCGATAACTATTTTACTTCCTTTGTAGATGATGTCTTTGACCAGTGATAGTTCCGCCCTGCAGTTCCAGTACTCTGCCATGTCAGGTGAGCAGTCTTGCTTCATGTTGGGCCATCCATCCAAGATGCTTTTCCTCAGTCGTCTCATTGTTTCATCTTTGTTTGTCTCAGTCTTTATGAGCTCCATTTTTGCATCTGCTATGGGCAGTGCACTTGTGATCATGTCCACGTAGGCGTTCACTTTTTCATCCATTGTGGTGTTTGCGGGCTCACTTGGGTCAACAGCTCTGGACGTGTCTGCTGTATACATCAGCTTACCCGGTGTGTACGCAACATTCAGTGTATAGCGTTGCAGCCTGATCATCATTCTTTGTATTCTAAGCGGACAGCTATTTAGTGGCTTTTGGAACAATGCAATCAAGGGCTTATGGTCAGTCTCTACACTGATTGCTTGTCCTGCCACAAACTGGTGAAATCTTTCACAGGCGTATGTGATGCTGAGCAGCTCCTTTTCTATTTGAGCATATCGCGTCTCCGCGTCTGTCATTGAGCGCGATGCATATGCAATAGGTTGCCAGTAGTCATATTTTTGCAGAAGAACGGCACCGAGCCCACTCTGTGATGCATCTGATGATATCTTGATGGGTCTCGCTGGGTCATAAAACCTCAGAACTGGTTCCTCTGTGAGCAGTTTCTTTAGATCGCTCCATGACTTCTCATGCTCATGATTCCATTCCCATTCTATGTTCTTTTCAGTTAGTCTTCTCAGTGGCGCCATCTTTTCTGAGAGGTTGGATATGAATTTACCCATGTAGTTGATCATTCCATTAAACCTCTGCACGTCCTTTTTGCATTGTGGCTTTGGCATATTCTCAATGGCGGACAACTTTCTGGGATCTGGTCTGATGCCCTCACCGCTAAGGATATCTCCCACGAATGTCAGTTCTGTCACCCCGAGCTGGCATTCCTCTCTATTCAGCTTTAGGTTTGTTTTCCTTGTTGCTTCCAGCACTTTTTTCAGTCTCTCGTCATGCTCAGTTCTCGTGGTTCCCCATACTATGATGTCATCCATTGATGTATCAACTCCCTCCAGGTGCTCATAGACCATATGGATAGTTTTGTGATACACTTCAGGAGCTGAGGCAATGCCAAATGGTAACCTTAGGAATCTGTATCTGCCAAATGGACTGTTGAACGTGCACAGTCTTGAACTTGCCTCGTCCAATTTCATCTGCCAAAATCCTGATGATGTATCTAACTTGCTGAAATACTTTGCATTTGCAAACTGTGACATGATTTCCTCACGTGTAGGAAGCTTGAAGTGCTCTCTCTTTATTGCTCTGTTTAGATCTCTTGGATCCATGCAAATTCTGAGCTTTCCATTCTTTTTGTCCACAACGACGAGGGAACTCACCCACTCACTTGGCTCATCTATCTTCTGAATCACGTTCAGGCTTTCCATCCTGTCCAACTCTGCCTTCAGTTGCTTTTGAAGAGCAAACGGAACTTTTCTGCATGGATGTATGACCGTTGGCATACTTTTATCTACTCTGATCGTGTGTTCTCCTAGAAGGCAGCCTAGACCCTTAAATAGGTCGTTGTACTCTTTCATGAGTTCATCATAGACTGTCTCTCCTTCGCTTTCCACAACGAGGACTCTCTTTACCAGGTTCAGTCTCTCACAGGCTTTTAAACCTAGTATGGCTTGCACATCCTTTGTCACCACGATTAATGCTAGCGTGTGCTCTCTGTCCTTGTGTGTCACTTTGACAATGCATCTTCCTTTCACTGGTATGTCAGTACCTGAGTATCCTGTCACTTTCACTTTTATTCCATGTATCTTTGGTCTGGGTCTAATTTTCTTAAAATCAGTCTCTGATATCACATTAACTTGTGCTCCAGTATCCAATTTAAATGGAATGTGTATGTCATTCATTTTTAGTGTCAACATCCAGTCTCTTTTCTTTTTTGTTTTCAGACACAACATCTACATAGAACTCCTCTATCTCGCTTTCATCTACTGCATGGACCTTGCTTTGTTGCACTTGGTTCTTACAGCAACGGGCATAATGGTTGTTTTTGTTGCAACTATTGCATGTTTTACCATATGCTGGACACTTTTTTGGTGTATGCTGTGTACCGCATCGACTACATGACTTTCGATTGCCCCTTTCATTTTTGTTCGATGGCCACGCCTCTTTTTTCACATTGGCGCTCTTTTTGTTAAACGGTTCGAGTCCGTTCTTTCTCACTGCATCCACGTTGCAGCTACTGTCACTGAACAGCTCCTTCGCCTGCGACTTCACAGTCTCTGTAGCCCTACACAGTGCTATGGCTTTTCCCAGGTCTAGATTTTGCTCTCTTAGCAGTCTTTCCCTTAGACCATTATCTGGAATACCACACACCAGTCTGTCTTTTATCAGCGAGTCTGTCAGTCCCCCAAATTCACATGTTTTGCTTCGGTTTCTCAGTTCAGTCACATACTGATCAATAGTCTCTCCCGTTTTCTGTACACATGTGAAAAATCTGTGCCTCTCAAACGTCACATTACATTTAGGTATGCAGTAGGCCTCAAACTGTTCCATTATTTTATCCAACTTCACTTTGTCTCCATCAGCAGCGAATGTGAAGTTATTATACACCTCCAGCGCTTCATCACCCACGACATGTAAGAACACTGACGCTTTCATTTTATCACTTTTCTCGTCAGCTTCGATTGCCGCTAAATACAACTCCAAACGTTGTTTGAACCTTCTCCAATTTTCAGCCACATTACCTGTCAACTGAAGCTTCGCCGGTGGGTGTAATCCTACCATTTTTTCACTTCGTTAGCTATTCTCCAATGGTAAGTAACGATGTTCTCTTTTGGCTTGCTAATATGTGGAGAGCTGATTTAACTTCAGATTTTTCCTCTCCATCTCTTTCAATCACTTCTGACACCATGTATTGATTTGTATGTGGGTTCAATGACGAGACATTTATGAAAGAGAATGTCTTTTAATCTAAAGTCTGTTCAACTCTTTTTAACAGCATTACAGGAGACACCATGCTAGTGATCCATCTAAAAGCGAAACTGAAACTAAACTGCTTGTCTCTGTCACATGCCCTCTGCTGGTCAGGCATAAGTAATCAATCAGGCAACTATGCTGGTAAGGCATCATAATCAAACAGGCAAATACCATCACTATTTGCTGATATCATTACAGGAGGGGTGTTATTTTGTTTAAGTCAGGCTAGACTAGAGTAACGTAGTGTGTTCATTCATTTGTAATATTACTCGAAGACAAGCTGTATTGTTTGAACTAAGTGAATCTAAGCACAACTATTGCTTCATATATTCACTTGCCACGAAATAAAGCAGCTTAAAAATTTGTACATGGCTTCACCTCACCAAGTGCTTTCTCAATCCACCTTCAAAGAGATTGAAGAAGCACATGCATGAATATCCAGTTCTGATCGTAAAGAGATACTATAGTTACACTCTTGGGTCATGATATCGTATTGTTAGATATTGAGCAACATACCACTAAACACTAAACACATTAGCACCGCTGCACCAGAGAGAATATTTAAGGGAAGACTTTAAACTTGCAGTTTTGGGCTCTACATTAGAGGAAAGATTTTGAGCAATTCACTTCCATTGTATCAAATTTGTGATCAAGGAATGAAACCTAGCTCAAATGACGTGGGCAGAATTTAATTCACTAAATTCTGTCAAATCACAGTTTAATTTTACCTAGTAATAGCAGCACATTTCATAAGTCTAACAAATGTTTTAGCCAGAATAGCTCAACAGCCTATGACACTGGCGGCTAACAGAAAACGGAATCCAAAGGTCTTCTATAGGCATATTAACAGTAAAAGGGTTGTCAGAGGAGTGGTGGGGCCGATTAGGGACCAAACTGGAGAACTATTGGTGGAGGCAGAAGGCATGGCTGAGGTAGTAAATGAATATTTTACATCGATGTTTACAAAGGAAGAGGACTTTGCCAATGCTATGGTAAATGAGGAGGTTGTTGGGATACTGGATGCGAAAAAAATAGATAAAGAGGAGGTACTAGAAAGGCTAGCAGTACTTAAAGTAGATAAGTCACCCGGTCCAGATAGAGACATAGAAACATAGAAGATAGGAGCAGGATTAGGCCATTCGGCCCCTCGAGCCTGCTCCACCATTCAATGCGATCATGGCTGATCATCCAAATTCAGTACCCGGTCCCTGCTTTCTCCCCATACCCCTTGATCCCTTTAGCCTTAAGAAATATATCCAACTCCTTCTTGAATATATTTAATGTATTGGCCTCTACTGCCTTCTGTAGTAGAGAATTCCACAGGTTCACCACTCTCTGGGTGAAGAAATTCCTCCTAATTTCTGTCCTAAATGGCCTACCCCTTATCTTTAGACTGTGACCCCTGGTTCTGGACTCCCCGACCATCGGGAACCCAATCTCTCTCTCTCTCACACTCCCAATCTCTCTCTCTCTCTCACACTCCCAATCTCTCTCTCTCTCTCACACTCCCAATCTCTCTCTCTCACACACTCCCAATCTCTCTCTCACACTCCCAATCTCTCTCTCTCACACTCCCAATCTCTCTCTCTCTCACACTCCCAATCTCTCTCTCTCTCTCACACACTCCCAATCTCTCTCTCCTTCCCAATCTCTCTCTCCTTCCCAATCTCTCTCTCTCTCTCCTTCCCTCTCTCTCTCTCTCCTTCCCTCTCTCTCTCTCTCCTTCCCTCTCTCTCTCTCTCCTTCCCTCTCTCTCTCTCTCCTTCCCTCTCTCTCTCTCTCCTTCCCTCTCTCTCTCTCTCTCTCCTTCCCTCTCTCTCTCTCTCTCTCCTTCCCTCTCTCTCTCTCCTTCCCTCTCTCTCTCTCCTTCCCTCTCTCTCTCTCTCCTTCCCTCTCTCTCCTTCCCTCTCTCTCCTTCCCTCTCTCTCCTTCCCTCTCTCCTTCCCTCTCTCCTTCCCTCTCTCCTTCCCTCTCTTTCTCTCTCTCTTTCCTTCCATCTCTCTCGCTCTCTCCTTCCCTCTCTCTCTCGCCTTCCCTCTCTCTCTCTCTCCTTCCCCCTCTCTCTCTCTTCCCCCCCAGTCGCTCCCTCTCTCTCTTCCAACAACAACATGCCCTCGAGAAAGCCTCAGCACCGCCGGGCTCCCCCAGCTAGTATTTAATGTATTGGCCTCTACTGCCTTCTGTAGTAGAGAATTCCACAGGTTCACCACTCTCTGGGTGAAGAAATTCCTCCTAATTTCTGTCCTAAATGGCCTACCCCTTATCCTTAGACTGTGACCCCTGGTTCTGGACTCCCCGACCATCGGGAACATCCTTCCTGCATCTACTCTGTCCAGTCCTGTCAGAATTTTATAAGTTTCAATGAGATCCCCTCTCATTTTTCTAAACTCCAGCGAGTACAAGCCCAATCGACCCAATCTCTCCTCATACGTCATTCCTGCCATCCCAGGTATCAGCCTGGTGAATCTTCGCTGAACTCCTTCCATGGCAAGAACATCCTTCCTCAGATAAGGCGACCAAAACTGCACACAATACTCAAGGGCCTAGAAATTCAGTATAGCCACGTTTGGGGCGCTACAGCATGGCGTTCGCTAACTTTTGCGCCCGGCGCAACTTAGCGCCACCTTCGCCGATATTCAGTTGCATCGCCCCAAGAGGTTGCTGCTGCGCTAAAGCAGGCGATGCACGACTATCATTAGGCACTAAGCTGGCGATCCGGGGCGCAAACACCGAAGGCGGGCGCAGCGCAGGTGCGGCGAGTTGCTCATTGAGGCCAGACAGTCAGGCGCCGGTCAGCACTTAAAGGGGGAGGGTGGAATTGCTTGGCTGCCACGCCCTGCACACTGCAGCCCTAAGGCAAGGCCTGAACACTGCTTCTGGAACAGCTCCACGCCCAGGAGAATGAAGAAGGCCAGGGAGAGAGCGCAGCGCTTCGGCGAGGGTGACCTGAGGCGGACGGTTGGCGCAGTGGACCACAGGCACCATATCCTCTTCCCTGAGGGTGGCAGGAGGCCGCTGCCCGCCGAATATCGGAAAGCATGGAGGGATGCGGCAAACAGGGTCACGTCCAACAGCGTGGTTGGCAGGACACCAACCCAGTGCCGGAAAAAATTCAACGACCTCACTCGGGTTGTCAGGGTGAGTACCCTTTCCAGTATCCTCCTCATCCCTGCATGTGCACCTCACTTTATGGCCAAACAGGTCTGAAAGCCCTAATGGCCAGCCCTCATCCAGCAGCTATGGGACTGTCATGAAAAGCACTTGCGCAATCAGGACTTTAGACAGTCAGGGCTAATCGAACATGAGAGGCAGTGCGGGCAAGATCAGGGCTTGACACTGTACTTAGAGGCGGTCCTTTCTCTTGCAGGCCAAGCTGGCGCATAACAGAAGACAGCAGCGACAGACCGGGGGAGGCAGTCCTGACCTGAAACAGCTGAGCAACCTTGAGCAGCGAGTGGAGCGGATCATAACAGGCCGGCTGAGTGGCCCCGTCGCCACTGGAGATGCTGACCCTGTTCTGGGCACCAATGGTAAGGTCATCACCTTTTTGACCTCTCCCTTTCCACTTGCGCCTCACGCCAGCATCCTTTGCCACTATCGAACCAATGCAGCGCACTGCAGCACTCAGCCTCCCTCGCTGCCGCCCTGTCCTCACTCTAAAGCAACTCTTGTGCCTCCCTGCTTTCAGATGGTGACTCGCCAGGTGAGGAGGCGGCCCCTCAAGCTGGCACTGTGTCCGAGTCAGACATAGAGGAGGAGGAAGAGGAAGCCAGCCCATCAGGGACACCCTCAGCCGAGGCAGCCCATGGCCATGATGGTGACACGTCTTCCTTGGAGGGGAGCAGGGGGGGGGGAAGGGTCGGAGGATAGTGAAGCTCCGGGGACCAGCGGGCTGCAGCAACGCGGGAGGGGTGGGGGAAGCTCGGCGGCCTTCTCCCCGGAGGGTGAGTGCGGCCTCCAGTCCTGCTACGGTGAGCGCAGAGGAGGTGCGGCTCCTAGCGGAAATGGGCGGCCAGGCTGAGCGCAGGCACACTGAGCTCATGGCTGCAGTGGCAAGGATGCCTGACTCCATAGAGTCACTGGCAAGGAGTGTGCAGGAATTCGGGGCAGCACAGGCCAGGAGTCTGCAACAATTCAGTGCAGCACAGGCCAGGAGTCTGCAGGTAATCGCGGCAGCACAGGCTAGGAGTCAGCAGGACTTCGCTGCTTCACAGGCGGCTTCTAGCCCAGTGCTCAGTCGTGCTGTGCATTCACTGGCTGCTGTCATGCAGACACAGACCAGGGCCACACGGGCACTAACTGCTGCCACACTCGCTGGATCGGCCAGGCATCGCCGGGGCACTCGCTGTGCCGCAGCAGCCCAGCAGTCTGTGCCTCAGCAGATTGCTGCGCATGCTGCAGTGCTGGCCCGTGCGCGTGCCAATGTATCAGCCGACCAGGGAGTGCCTGTGATCTGTCAGGTTGGCAGCATTCCTGCAGCCAACACGGTCACTCCTCCATTGCAGCTGCCACCAGCTGTTGGACAGACTGCTGCCGCCCAAGCAGAGTTGGAGCAGTCAGCAGCCGGCCCCTCCAGGCGCAGAGCTGGTCCAGGCCGACCCCCAAGGGCATCTGCCGTCTCACCATCTGACCCTCAGCAGCCTTCCCCCAGCCTTGCTGCAGCCACTGGGGTCCCATTGAGGAGGAGCTGCAGGGCGGGTAGGGGCCAGTCACGGAAGCGAAACGGATCACCCTCGCAGGGGAAAAAGTAGAAGGTGTGGCCAAATGTTTTGTTTTACTTATAAAAGCCGAGACTGGTGTATTTGTTTCATATATAAAAGCCGAGACTGGTGTATTTGTTTCATATTTAAAGGCCGAGACTGGTATATTTGTTTTACTTGTAAAGGCCGAGACTGGTGTATTTTTGTTATTGTGGGGGGTTTCTCTCCATTAGTTTGTCATGTGGGAAGAGCACAGAGGTATCATAGTAAAAGAATTTCTTAAATCGCACTGTCCATGCTTTCTTTTGGAAGACTTGGTTGCCCTGCTCGGCTGAGGGCTTGTGGAGCGGCTACATTCATCTTCTGCCATTGGCACAAGCCATTCCCCGAGAGGGGACCTAGAACCGACTTGCAATAAGCCGCCGACGGGCGGCCCTTGCACTTTCTGCCTCCCTCCTGTGCTGGTCCTCCTCCTCCTCTGGTGGTCCTCCAATGTCTGCTGGCAGTGGCCAAGTCCTGCGGATAGCCAGGTTGTGCAGCATGCAGCACACGACAACAAAATGGGAGACTCGCTCAGGCGAGTACTGTAGGGCTCCCCCGGAACGATCCAGACAGCGGAACCGTTGCTTCAGCACGCCGATTGTTTGCTCAATGATGTTCCTGGTTGCTTGATGGCTCTCATTGTATCCCTCTTCAGCAGGGGTGCTGGGTGCACGGAGCGGGGTCATCAGCCAGGTGCACAAAGGATAGCCTTTGTCCCCGAGAAGCCATCCTCGTGGGTGAGGCTGGGCCTCGAACATGTCTGCCACAGAAGTCTGGCGCAGGATGAAGGCATCGTGGCTGTTGCCTGGAAAGCGGGCATTAACAGCTAGGATGAGCTGCCTGTGGTCACATACCAACTGCACGTTGAGCGAATGGTAGCCCTTCCGGTTGCGGTAATCCTCGGCATTCTCTAGAGGTGCCCGCAAAGCCACATGCATGCAGTCAATGGTGCCCTGCACCATGGGGAAGCCCGCTAATGCTGCAAAGCCCATTGCACACTCTTACTGCTTGTCAACGGTCATGGGGAAGGAGAGGAACTGACGTCTCCTTCTGAAAAGGGCATTGGTCACCTGGCGGATGCAGCAATGTACCGCAAACTGGGAGATGTTGGAAATGTCCCCAGTAGCGGATTGGAAGGAGCCGGTGGCATAGAAGTTGAGAGCCACCGTCACCTTCACTGCCACCGACAGAGACGTCCTGCTCCTCAGCTGTAGCTGCAGATCTCCGCGAAGCAGGTGGCAGATCTCAGTGACCACCGCCCTTCTGAATCGCAGCCTCCGAACACACTGCTCCTCAGACATGTTCAGATAGGAGAACTGCTGGCGGTATACCCTGGGTGGGTAAGGCCTCCTTTGCCGACGCCTGTTGCCCCTTCTCCGTCTGGCCATGACTGGCACTCTCTCACGGCGTCTCTGAGCCCTTTGAATGCAATGGAGAAGCCCAACGTTTCCACCCATTGCAGCCCCCATTATATGTTTCCAATCAATGCTATGACTCTGAAGTTAAAGACAAGTGCAAAGCTGTGGCCTGAAGCCACAAGTACCTGTGCGAGTGTTGAGCCAAACCAGAAAGCTCTCTACCTTTGTCTCTCTCCAAAGATCCGTCTCTCACAAAGAAGGAGTGGTGCAAAATGGCTGCCATTTACACTGCAGGAGGAGTCCCCTTTAATTAGCGCCCCCCAGCGACTGGGAACCGTTCCCCTCTACCTGTCGCTAGGGTCGCCAGGCGCACAATAGGCCGGCGCCACTGAATTTCCGGTTTGGTGCGCACAAAGGGCGTTGCACCATGAAATGACGTCAGGATCTGCGCGCGCAGCTGAGCGCGCGCAAAGGTTTTGCGCCGCCGCTAAATCTTAACTGAAGTTCGCGAGAGGCGCAGATCGCGCTGCGCCCGGGCGCTAGCCGCTTAGCACCCCACTTCTCCTCCTAAGGCGCTAGCGGCTGGCGCAAATAACTGAATTTCTAGGCCAAGATGTGGTCTCACCAAGGCCCTGTATAACTGTAGCAAGACATCCGTGTTCCTGTACTCAAACCCTCTCGCTACGAAGGCCAATATACCATTTGCCTTCTTAACCGCCTGCTGCACCTGCATGCTTACCTTCAGCGACTGGTGCACAAGGACACCCAGGTCTCGTTGCACTTCCCCTTCTCCCAATCTATTGCCATTTAGATAATAATCTGCCTTGCTGTTTTTGCCACCAAAGTGGATAACCTCACATTTATCCACGTTATATTGCACCTGCCATGCTTCTGCCCAATCACCCAACATGTCCAAATCATCCTGGAGTTTCTCGACATCCTCCTCACAGCACACACGCCCACCCAGTCTTCAAACACTCTCTTCCTCAGGCGACCGAAGACTGCACTAGCACACTGAAGGCGGTGTTGGACTTCGTCGTCGACATCTGCCCTTGTTGACAGTAGACTCCTGAGGTATTGGATTTTGATAATCGGGGGGCAGTGCTGTGTGGCGGGGGCAGGTTGGTAGAGGACCTTTGTCTTACGGATGTTTAGTGTAAGGCCTATGCTCTCATACGCTTCGGTGAAGGTGTTGGCGATGGTTTGGAGTTCGACCTCCGAGTGAGCGCAGACGCAAACGTCGTCTGCATACTGTAATTCGACGACAGAGGATGGGACGACCTTGGATCTGGACTGGAGGTGACGGAGGTTGAACAGTTTCCCGTTTGTTCTGTAAATTAGCTCCACTCCAGCGGGGAGCTTACTGAGGGTGAGATGGAACATTGCAGCAAGGAAGATCGAGAAGAGCGTTGGTGCGATGACACAGCATTGCTTGACCCTGGTTCGTACGTGAATTGGGTCTGTGGTGGAACCGTTGATCAGGATCACGGCTTGCATGTCGTCGTGAAGCAGGCGGAGGATGGTGACAAACTTTTGAGGGCAGCCGAATTTGAGGAGGACACTCCATAATCCCTCACGCTTGACAGTGTCGAAGGCCTTTGTGAGATCAAAGAAGGCCATGTACAGCAGTTGGTGCTGTTCCCTGCATGTCTCTTGTAATTGACATGCGGTGAAGACCATGTTCATTGTGCCCCTTAGTGGGCAGAATCCGCATTGCGACTCTGGGACGAGCTCTTCGGCCACTGGGAGAAGGCGATTGAGGCGGATTCTTGCGATGACTTTCCCTGTGGCAGGCAGCAGGGAAACTCCTCTGTAATTACCACAATCGGACTTGTCACCTTTCTTGAAGATGGTCACAATTACGGCATCTCTGAGATCCCCTGACATGCTCTCCTCCTTCCAGATAAGAGAAATGAGTTCATGAATTTGCGCCAGTAATGCTTCTCTGCCATGCTTTAGTGCCTCGGCAGGGATTCCATCTGCTCCCGAGGCCTTATTCTTCAGTTGTCGGATAGCATTTTCAACATCATGCCAGGCTGGGGTTTTGCTGAGATGGTGGCGGGTAGCATGCTGTAGGATGGAGTGGAGGACACTCGTGTCAAAGACAGAGTCGTGGTTAAGGAGATCTTCGAAGTGCTCCTTCCAGCGGGCACTGACTGCCTCTCTGTCCTTGATGAGTAGCTCTCCGTTCTTGGCCCGCAGTGGGGTAGGGCCTTGGGTGCTTGGGCCATAGGCGGTCTTGACTGCGCTAAAGAATCCACGCATGTCGTGGTTGTCGGCTAGCTGCTGGATCTCCTGCGCTTTCTCCACCCACCATCTGTTCTTTAACTTTTACTACACCGAGCAAATTCTATGCATCTGGTGACACAACTGTGTATTGTATAACTTGGAGGACTACAGTCAGATCTGACTACCTTAGTTAAATATAATTGCATCCATGTAGTATACTATATATAGTATTGCAGCACCCTCCTCTCACCCCACCCCATGAAAATTCTCCATTCCTCTGACCTCGTGCATCTCCCCCTATGCCCCACCATTACCGACTGTGCCTTCTGCATCTAGGCTTTACGCTCTGGAATTCCCTCACTAAACTGTTCCACCTACCTTTCCTCCTTTAAGACCCTTCTTAAAATCTACCTCTTCAACCAAGCTTTTGGCCACCCCTCCTATATTGCTGGAGAGTACCACCTGGACAATGTGTTAACATAGGAGAATTAAGAGTACAGAACATTTAAAAATATATAGCTGGAATTGGGATTTTTTTTTAAGGAGTTGTTTAACACTGAAGTGAGCTAATTGCAGCTGTAAAGTCTAAAAGGAACAAGCTATACAGGATACATAGCTACTGTATTTGGAAATTGGTCTGTGTTGGAATGATCTGTTTGTCATTAGTTACTGGATGCATGATGGCACAGTTA
Source organism: Somniosus microcephalus (assembly GCF_052327205.1). NCBI lineage: Eukaryota > Metazoa > Chordata > Chondrichthyes > Squaliformes > Somniosidae > Somniosus > Somniosus microcephalus. The sequence goes on from NC_140988.1 coordinate 166,244,341, forward strand.
AACTACAATTATAAAAATTAAGGATGTGGCAAATGAGGCCTTTGTCCACTCAGCCTCTACTGCAGCAAATGTTAATCACCAATTTATCACACTGTTCATCTTCATTTGTCCTGATTTGCATGTGTTGTGGCATCAGTCCAAGACACCCTTGCACTTAAGTCTTATTTGTGCAGATATAGTATTATTGACTGAAGTTAATAACCTCCGTTCTCTGATAGGAGACAACAAATATACCGTTTATTTTCTCTATTTCACTGTAAACAAATAAAATAATCCATGTCAATTAGGTGGCAGTGTCTTCCATGCTACTGATTCTGTGCATATCTGGCTTGAATCTCAGTCTAGTCTTTTTACCTCTTGTCCAATTCTATTTATTCTAATATAAGTAAGCTGTTCCAAAATGCTCTGAATATGTCTAGGAGGTAGTTCAAACTCACAGAGTCTCCGGTTTTGGCAGAGACAAAATGACCACTGATGTTGTTTTCTTGGCAAAACCGTTGATGCTTGTCTGTCTTGACAGTTCGCATGTGTTCCAAGTCAACTATGGGGGAAAAAAGACAATTCTGTAAGTCTTCAGTGGACTCATATTTTAAGATTCAACCATACATTTGTTTCATTCAAGAAGTTAAGCCAATTGTATAACTGCACAAAACTAAAATTTACCCAAAATAGTATTTTTCTTTTGTTTGCCATGCAGCACAAAGTGAAAACACAATTCACACTGATGTAACCATCAGCATCAAAATGTCATTGCATCACTTGCACATGACCTACTCTTGATTAAAATAATGCATAACTGTTCCATCAGTTCTCCTTTCCAAGCATAAAGAGCCCTGCATCTTAAATATCCTGGCCTACAGTTTCCTCTAGGTTGTGCTGTTTTTTTTCAGTGCAATTCGCCCAGAGGAGCAAAAAGGGTATGATCACATTAATGGGGGTATTCTACAGGCCTCCAAATAGTGAGGGGGAGGTAGAGGAGCAAATCTGCAGGGAAATCGCAGAGATATGCAAGAGCTATAGAGTGGTGATATTGGGGGACTTTAATTACCCAAATATCGATTGGGATAATGCTAGGGTAAAGGGAAAGGAAAGGGAGGAATTTCTGAAATGTGTTCAGGAGAATTTCCTTGACCAGTATGTTCTTGGCCCAACTAGGAAGGAGGCATTGCTAGGTCTGGTGCTGGGGAATGAGATGGGCCAGGTCAACCGAGTGTCTGTGGGAGAACACTTGGGTAAAAGTGATCATCGTATCATAAGATTTAGATCAGCAATGGACAGGAGCAAGGAACAATCTAGAGTGGAACTTCTAAACTGTAACAGGGCTAACTTCAATGGGATGTGAAAGGACCTAGCCAAGGTAAAATGGAACCAAAGACTGACAGGAAAACCTGTAATGGAGCAATGGGTGATCTTTAAGGAGGAGATGTTCCAAGTACAGGATAGGTACATTCCAACAAGAGGGAAGGGTAAGGGAACCAAAGCAAGGGCTCCTTGGATGACGAGGTAGAGAAGATGATGAAACAAAAAAAGAGGGTGCATGATGAATGTCAGGTGAATACTTCAAGGGAGAACCAGACCAAATACAATGAGTTGAGCGGGGAAGTAAAGATGAAAATAAAATTGGGAAAGAGAAAATATGAGAGTAGAATGGCGGTTAACATAAAAGGGAACCCAAAAATCTTATACAGGCATGTAAACAGTAAGTGGGTAGTAAGAGGCGGGGTGGGGCCTATTAGGGACAAAGAAAGTGATATGTGCTTAGAGGCACAGGGCAAGGCTAGAAAACTTAATGAGTACTTTCTATCAGGTTTACTAAGGAGGTAGATGCTGACAAAATATCGGTAGAAGTGGAAAAGGTAGAAGCAATGGAAGGGGTGAAAATCGATAGACAGGATGTACTAGAAAGGCTGGGTATGTTTAGAATGGATAAGTCGCCTGGTCCAGATGGCTTGCATCCCAGGTTGCTAAGGAAATTGGGGGAGGAGATCGCGGAAGGGCTGGCCATAATTTTCCCAATCTTCCCTAGATGCGGGGGAGGTGCCTAAGGATTAGAAAGTGGCAAATGTGACAGTATTGTTCAAGAAAGGGTTTAAGGACAATCCTTGTAACTACAGGCCGGTCAGTTTAACATCAGTGGTGGGTAAAGTTTTAGAAGCAATAATCAAGGAAAAAAATTAATGGGCACTTGGAGAGGTTTAAGCTAATTAAGGAGAGCCAACATGGATTTCTAAAAGGCAGAGCGTGTTTGACTAATCTACTTGAATTTTTTGATGAAGTAACAGAGAGGATGGATGAAGGGAATGCAATGGATGTTGTCTACATGGATTTTAGAAAGGCGTTTGACAAAGTACCACATAGAAGGCTGGTTAACAAAATTGAGGCTCATGGAATAGGTGGGTCAGTGGCAGCTTGGATAAGGAATTGGCTTAAGGACAGAAAACAGCGAGTTGTGGTAAATGGCTGTTTTTCAGACTGGAGGACGGTAGGCAGTGGTGCTCCCCAAGGGTCAGTGCTGGGGACACTGCTTTTTTTTGATATAAATGACCTGGATCTTGGAATACAGAGTAGAATTTCTAAATTTGCCGATGACTCCAAACTTGGGGGTGTGGCAAACAGTGAGGATGATACCAATCGACTGCAACAGGACATAGAAAGGCTAGCAGAATGGGCAGACAAGTGGAAGATGCAATTTAACACAGAGAAGTATGAGGTGATGCATTTTGGCAGGAGGAACAGGGAGAGGCAATATACACTTAATGGCACAGTTTTAAAGAGTGTGCACGGACAGAGGGACCTAGAAGTTAATGTGCATAGGTCCCTGAAGGTGGCGGGGCATATTGAGAGAGTGGTTGGCAAAGCATATGGGATCTTGGGCTTCATAAATAGAGGTATTGAGTACAAAAGTAGAGAAGTTATGCTGAACCTTTATAAAGTGCTGGTTAAGCCACAACTGGAGTACTGCATCCAGTTCTGGTCACCACACTTTAGGAAGGATGTGAAGGCACTTGAGGGTGCAGAGGAGATTTACCAGAATGGTTCCAGGGATGGGAGATCTTAGTTACAAGGACAGGTTGGAGAAGCTGGATTTGTTTTCATTAGAGCAAAGAAGGTTCAGGGGTCATTTGATAGAGGTGTACAAGACTATGACGGGTTTGGATAGGCTAGACGGGGAAAGGTTGTTCCCACTAGTTAATGGTACAAGGACTAGGGAACACAGATTTAAGGCTTTGGGCAAGAGATACAGGGGGATGTGAGGAAAAACTTTTTATGCAGCGAGTGGGGAGGACCTGGAACTCACTGCCGACGGAAGTGGTGGAAGCGGACACACTCAATGTTTTCAAGGGGAGACTGGATAGGCACTTGAGGGAAATAAACTTGCAGGGCTACGGGAATAGAGCGGGGGAATGGGACTGACTGGATTGCTCTGCAGTGAGCCGGCATGGACTCGATGGGTCGAATGGCCTCCTTCTGTGCCGTTATGACTCTATGATTCTATGAGAATCAGCCAAACCAGTGCAAAAGGTTGAGGAATTTCAAGCGCAAATTACATCCAGTGCAAATCGAGTTTCTGCGATCTTTTGCACTGGTTTAAAAAAATTGTGCTAGAGGCTGGGCACGGCCATAAAACTGGTCACACTCCCAGATTGAATGAATCACCATTGCGAGTTTCCACTAATTGTACCCGTTTACGGGCCTTTGACGAGGATCTTAAAGTTAAGCTGGTTCTTTTGGGTGCAAGGGCACCAATAGGTACGTTTTAAAAGCTTTTGAATATATTTTATTAATTTACTAAGAAACTTACTACCTGACATCAGTAGTGGGGAAAATGCTAGAGTCCATTATAAAAGATGTAATAGCAGAGCACTTGGAAAACAGTGACAGGATTGGACAAAGTCAACATGGATTTACAAAAGGTAAATCATGCTTGACTAATCTACTGGAATTTTTTGAGGATGTAACTGGTAGAATAGGTAAGGGAGAACCAGTGGATGTGGTGTATTTGGACTTTCAGAAGGCTTTTGATAAGGTCCCACATAAGAGACTAGCGTGCAAAGTTAAAGCACATGGGATTGGGAGTAAGGTACTGACTTGGATAGAAAACTGGTTGGCACACAGGAAGCAAAGAGTTGGAATAAACAGGTCTTTTTCCGAGTGGAAGACAGTGACTAGTGGGGTACCGCAGGGATTAGTGCTAGGACCCCAGTTATTCACAATATATATTAATGATCTAGACGAGGGAACTAGATGTAATATCTCCAAGTTTGCCGACGACACAAAGCTGGGTGGGTGTGTGTGCTGTGAGGAGGATGCCAAGAAACTCCAGTACGATTTGGACAGGTTGGGCGATTGGGCAGATGCATGGCAATTGCAGTATAATGTGGATAAATGCGAAATTATCCACTTTGGTGGCAAAAACAGGAGGCAATAGATTGGGAAAAGGGGAAGTACAACGAGACCTGGGTGTCCTTGTGCACCAGTCGCTGAAGGTAAGCATGCAGGTGCAGCAGGCGGTTAAGAAGACAAATGGTATGCTGGCCCTAATAGCGAGAGGATTCGAGTACAGGAACAAGGATGTCTTGCTGCAGTTGTACAGGGCCTTGGTGAGACCACACCTCGAGTATTGTGTGCAGTTTTGGTTGCCTTATCTGAGGAAGGATGTTCTTGCCATGGAGGGAGTGCAGCGAAGATTCACCAGACTGATATCTGGGATGGCAGGAATGACGTATGAAGAGAGATTGGGTCGATTAGGCTTATATTCACTAGAGTTTAGAAGAATGAGAGGGGATCTCATTGAAACTTATAAAATTCTAACAGGACTAGACAGACTAGATGCAGGAAGGCTGTTCCCGATGGCGGGGCAGTCCAGAACCAGGGGTCACAGTCTAAGGATAAGGGGTAAGCCACTTAGGGCTGAGATGAGGAGGAATTTCTTCACCCAGAGAGTGGTGAACCTCTGGAATTCTCTACCACGGAAGACAGTTGATTAAATATATTCAAGGAGTTAGATATATTTCTTAAGGCTAAGGGGATCAAGGGGTATGGGGAGAAAGCAGGGACAGGGTACTGAATTTGGATGATCAGCCATGATCGCATTGAATGGCGGAGCAGGCTCGAGGGGCCGAATGGCCTACTCCTGCTCCTATCTTCTATGTTTCTATGTACACCAATATAACTAGTAAATGGTTCTGTATAGTTTTTTAAAGCCATTTTCAGTTATTCAAAATCTGGTTCCTCGCAAGTGGTGGACTACACACTATTAAAAATGCTTATTTTTTTGTGATAGCCCCATTTTCAGTTGTATTAATCAAACTGCAACAAGTTACCACTCTTAAATATATCAAGGAATATTTTTTAAAGCAACATTAAAAAAAAAATTACATGATAAAACGCTGCCCAATTGCGCTGGTTCTTGGCAGATTTTATGTTTGCCGATAAGCAAATGAGTTTGAGCAGAAACTGGAGGGAAAAAAACCACTTCTCAATACTAGCGCAATGATGGGCTTCCCCGTGATTTTCATGAAGTTGCTGCATTTGCGCATTAATTGCCCATTAAACTTGCCACGAAAATTAAGTCTAGTAATTAACTGGGTAAGTACTCTTTTAAAGATTGCTAATGACTGCCAGTCAACCTCTCTTGCCTAGAAAGTTAACAATTATAAGTGTGCAGTCTCATTCCTACAGATTGTAAATTGTTTTAGATTTTTAAATTGTCCATTTTTAAATTTTTCTTAATTTTTCTTTGTCTTCCTCTTAATCCAATCTTTCTTTCCCTTTTTTATTCCTCTATCAGTACCTGATTTGACATTGAATTCATTCACTCTAATTCACCCTCCTTCTGAGTCCTTCCGCTGTTTATTTCTCAATCCTTTAATCTCATTGATTAAGGAGAAACACTGTTTGAACATTGTTCACCAAGGTCCCAGATGCCCTGTTGCCCTCATGGCACCATTATCAGCTCGCACTTCTAGTAACTTTGTGAGGGAAACTTTTTAAAACCTAAAAGGTGCACAAATAAGTCTAACTGGCGATGCTGCGAGACCCCCCGCTCTAGCAAAATCTTCCCCATCCTGTTCCATGTTTAAGTTGCCTTGCAATCTATGTTGCCCTTATGTCACTCCTATCATTTTCCTAGTGTTAACTTGTAGTATGAGATTTTTTGTGTGGTTATTTTTGGGAAAAAATAGTACTTTGAATTCCGTATTGTATTTGTGGAATTTATACTGCACACCATAAACTATACTTCTATTTTTAAACCACATAACCATAGAAATATTTACAAAAAGAACCACCAACTAAACGTTGAAAACACTTGTTTAATTAGCTTAAAGTTAGCCCTTCATTGGTCCTACTCTTGTTTTTCCAAAAACTTCAGATAGAGATATTCCTTTTGGGAAACACAATGGTGCCTGTAATGAGGCAGAAGTTTTAAAAAATAGAACAATTGGTGCAAAGGCTCATGAGAACCTAAGTGCCAGTGGGGGAAAAAATGATTAAAATAATCCAGAAATGGCCTGAAAATACTTCCCTTTATATTACTGTGCACTTTAAATGAACTTTTTCCTCATTTCTTAGTCCCTAGCAAACTTGGATGCCTAGTTTCCTCAACGTTGAGTGCATACATGGGCAAAAGCCAAAGTCAGAAAGGTATGGGAGGGAATACAAGGTAGAAGGATGTATAGATAAGGTAGGACAAGGTCATGGAGGGATTTGGAGATGAGGACAAGGATTTTAAATTTAATACCCTGGAGACAAGGAGCCAATGTAAGTCAATAAGGCTGGGGTGAATGGACAGGAGTACGGGCAGCTGAGCTTTGCACAAGTTGAAGTTTATGGATGGGAAGCCAGGAAGGGGGCCACTAAAATAATCAAGTCTGGAGATGAAAGAAGTGTGGATAAAGGCTTCAGTGGCAGAGGTAAGAGTGGAGATGGAAAATGTTACAAAGGGGGAAATAAGTAGTCTTAATGGAGGATAGGATGTGGGCTTTGAAGCTCAGTGCTGCATCAAACAGAATGCTACAGTTTCATACGGTCTCGTTCAGCCTGAACAAGTGTCCGAGGAGGGAGTGGAGTCATTGGCAAAGAAGCAGAGTTATACCAGGGGCTGAAAACAATGGCTTTGGTCTTTCCAAAGTGCAGTTGGAGAAAGCCAAAACTCATCCATAACCTGATATCAGACATGCAGTCTGACAGCATGGAGGTGGTTGTGTGGTAGAGAGGCAGAGTTGGGCTCCTTCAGCATACAAAAGAAAAGCTGACTGCCACTCTTAATATTGTACCCATCATTAACTGTATGTTACTGCCAGCATTTTGAAACATTGGAAACCAGTAGGTCCACAAATACATTTTGTAAGTCCCTTAGACCCTTCAGTGAATGGTTTACTTAATGTGATCATTAATTAGAGGCCGAAAGGTTCAAATCGGGTCAGGCTTCATCACAGCCTACTGTACCATGTCCCATGCAATCAACTGCAGTATTATAGTACATACTTAACAACTCAGATCTAACAGGAATAGACTGTGATCGTTACCGTGATAAAGTATAAACAGAACACAATCACACATGCGACATCATCCACTGAGTTACAGCAAACACTACAGGTTAAATAAAAGAACTGCATAACCAGTTAACAGTAAAAATATATATCTACAAGTTTCAAACAAAAATTGCCAGTTTAAATGTGAATTACTGAACAACGTAATAAGCTTTAAGGTAGAAAAGCAGTCTGAAAATCAAACATTAATACACTGTTAACAAAACACTGAAATAGACAAAATCCATCAGAAAGTACTATTAAGTTGTGTTTCCATTGTAAGTCAGGACCAATTTCTTGATGCAAATATAGTAGCTTTCACTAGATGGGAGTACTGTTCTGACAGACATTTCAAAATTGCTAATGGTTAAGCAATATATACGCATAATAATTCATAGCTTTATAAAGCAACAGTAGTCAAAAGGGCTGCTTATTTCTTTTTCAATATACATTAAATGATTGGCATAACTTTTAGAATTAGATTCAATTACATGAAATGTGCACTTTTTTGGGCAACATTTTATTATCTAGGGAATCACGCCAGACGAAAGCAGATTAAGTACTGTATGAATCTGTATACTTCCAGATCTACAAGCAATAAATTATTTAATAATATATTTGCTCAATCACTGCTTTCAGTATTGCTTCATTTTGAAGCTGGCCAGAGACAGATGCAATGAGTGTCAGAATGTTCATGTTTACAGAAAACTCAAAATGGTCTCAGATTCATTAGCAGTTTGTTTATGGAGCCTGCTTAGTTGTATGAAAAATGGATTGCTCTTAGTCAGGCTACATTGTGAATTGATCCTTGTTAGTAATCTCCTATAGAAGGATAAAGCATTTATGCATAATAAACTCTGCTACTCCAATAATGCCTGAATGACCAACCTCAAAATGATCTACGATTAAACCTGAACAATCTATATATATAAATCGGTACTTGTCATTCTGTCTTTCTATCTGTCTATCTGTCTGTCATCGCGTGTGCGTTGCGGGTATGCACTCAAAAGTTACAGGGCGTACCTATGCGCGCGTTACCTCCAAAGAAAGCTTACGCTTCCGAGACGGTTTTAAGCGTATTTACATTTCGGCCGGGCTAAAATTGCGCCCGCGGTATCCCAAAAACCTTCAACATTCCGCTCATTAGCATCTCATTATCCGCTCATTAGCGACAGAGTGACCTCGAGCTCGACCAATCGTACGCCGGGTTGCTGGCGTGTGCCGCCGGGCCAATCGGTGCGCGTGTGGCCGGGCTTTATCGTTCTGAACCGAGGTGAGTCGCCGCCATCTTGATTCCAAACTTTTCCTTTCTTTTTCCCGCTTTCTGCGTCTTAAAAAAAAAACGTTGCTTTTAAAACACATATTGTTTTTAAAAAAAATGATTTAGAAAGTAATTAACTTATCTAATCTCATTAATTTTCCTACCTTTCCCCGTTTTTCCAGGTAGGCCAAGAAGCCTCGGCGTCTCCTCTGCACCCATGCCCGAGCTAGGCACCTCCCGGCCCCACTCGAAGGCTGGAGGCCGAGCCTCAGCCCAGCGCCGCTAGGGTGCGCGCGCAGCAGGAGCTGAGACGTCTCTCTCTGCCGGGGCTTGCTGAGCGTCCAGCGTTACCCTGGCAACCGGGCCCGCCGGACGTCTCGCACAGTCTTCACCTCGGGGGGAGGGGGGGGGCGGCCGCGACCCTCGGGGGGGGGGCCGCGACCCTCGGGGGGGGGGGGGGCCGCGCGCGCAGCAGTCGCAGCTGAGACGCGGCGTCTCTCTCTCTGGCTTGGTCAGCATCACGGTTGCCCTGGCAACCGGGCCCGCCGGCCGAGAGACACGCCGCGTCTCAGCTCCTGCTGCGCGCGCAATCGGCGGTCTTCACCTCGGGGGGGGGGGGGGGGCGCCCGCCGCCCTCCCTCCCCTCCATCCCCTCCCCCGCCCTCCCCCCTCCCCTCCCCCGCCCTCCCTCCCCCTCCCCCTCCCCTCCCCCGCCCTTCCCCCCCGCCCTCCCTTCCCCTGCCCTTCCTTCCCCTCCCCCTCCCTCCCTTCCCCGCCCTCCCTTCCCCTCCCCTCTCCCCTCCCTCTCTTCCCCCCCAGTCGCTCTCTCTCTTCCCCCCCGCCCTCCCTTCCCCTCCCCCTCCCCTCTCCCCTCCCCCCAGTCGCTCTCTCTCTTCCCCCCAGTCGCTCTCTCTCTTCCCCCCAGTCGCTCTCTCTCTTCCCCCCAGTCGCTCTCTCTCTTCCCCCCAGTCGCTCTCTCTCTCTCTTCCAACAACAACATGCCCTCGAAAAAGCCTCGGCACCGCCGGGCACTTCAGCTAGTACATCTATAAACAAGAGCAAATAGAGCACCATTATGAGTAACCTTCTCCGCAGCCCATCAGCGTGGAAGCCATCATGCCCTATGGAGTATTTAATCATTTCAATCTATATCCATTACCTCCAAATCCCTTACAGAATCATAGAATTTTACAGCATATAAACAGCCATCAAGTTTGTATTGATGTTTTTCTCCACGAATGACCTAGTCCAATTCCACCCTCCTGCTTACTCCCCATATATCCTTTAATATTCCACTTTTTTTTTAAGCAACTGTCCAATTTCCTTTTAATAAAATTTATGGACTCTGCTTCAACAGTCAGTTGCAGAGAATTCCACATTCTTACACCCTCTGACATCTTCCTAACCTCCCCTTTATTTTGTTGTGATCATAAATTTGTGCCTTCTAATTACCATCTCGCTGACCAGTGGAAGCAATCTATCATTATGTTACAGACAGTTTGAGGGAGCCTGGGAACAAAAACTAAGCTTCCAAATAATGGAGGAGGAATGGAGTGAAATGTAGAGACAAATGCAATTCCAGAGCATGTACTGCCTGTACCACACAGCATCCCACATAAACTATACCCCTCTCTGGCAGAATACATTTGGCTGAGGCTAGACACTTCCACACACCTGTTGATCATGGCTCCATATCTATGCATTCTAGAAAGCAGTCCAGAATTCCGCAAATGCTATGACTGACCTCACAGTCCCTACAGTTCAAATCCCATGGGGATTATGATCCCCGCAGTATGCAAGCTGGCACAATTTTCTCTACTAGTAGCAAGCAGGTTCATCCCTCTGCTATGGGTAATTCTGTGCCCCTATACACAAATGTGTAGGTAAAGCAGCTACACATAAATGGAAGCAAGTGATGCATGGTCCTCTCCCTGGGGAGGAGAAATAGCAAGCTGCCTTGGACATGTGATGCAACATCCTCCATAAATACCAAAGCACAACCTTTAACAGTAGTGGAACAAGTGGGGGTGGGGGTGGGGCTGGGGGGAAAGTGATGCGAGTGGGAGATCCAACCAACTTCAAAACTAGTTAAGGAAGATTCCAAATAACCTTTGCCCAACTATCCCTCAGATCCCAGCAAAAATCTGGATCCATAAAACGTGCAACACCATGCACGCATATAAAGCCATCCCAGCATACATAACGTAACAACACCTTCGCAACAGTGACTCAACCAATATAAAATTTTAAAAAAGATGCAGGGGCCTTTGAACCCCATTACACAATAAATAAGACTTGCATTTATATAGTGCCTTTCACGACCACAGGACGTCCCAAAGAGTTTTACAGCCAATGAAGTACCTTTGACGTGTAGTCACCAACGTTCCCTTTAAGCTGCGCAGCTCTCTGCCGGTTCCGGGCAGCCTGGGACCGGTTTTTCTAACGTTAAATTTAGCGAAGCTGTGAAGGGGCCGTGCACCCAAAAAAAATTAGGGGGAACATTGGTAGTCATTGTTGCAATGTAGAAAACCTGGCAGCCAATTTGCACACAGCAAGGTCCCACAAACTGTAATGTGATAATGACCAAATAATCTGTTTTAGTGAAGTTGGTTGAGGGATAAATATTGGGTGAACTGCTTCAAAATAGTGCCATGGGATCTTTTACGTCCACCTGAGAGGGCAGTTTAACATCTCATCTGAAAAACAGTGTAGCACTCCTCAGTACTGTACTGGAGTGTCAACCTAGATTTTGTGCTCAAGTCTCTGGAGTGGGACTCCCACAACCTATTGACTCAGAGGTGAGAGTGCTACCAACTAAGCCACGGTTGGCACCTCATCAACACTGACCGCATCCTGTTCATTATACCAGAGAATCTTCCCCACCACAGGTACTTGGTTAACATCTTTTATTCTAGATTCAAATTTCACTTTTTTGCTATCAGGATAACATTTCCTAGGACTTGGAGGGAGGGGGGCAGAAAGAGAAATAAATATACAATGCAAACTGTGCATTTAACTGATTACTTATCTTCGCTGAAAAAAATTTCCACATTCTGTAGAGAAATGTCATTTCTGGCCATACACAGCTTTAGTCTGCCTAGGTGTGTCTGAACGAACCATCTGCATTCCAACTAGCTGACCTTTGGTTTGGGTGAGGGTGAGAGAGAGAATAGGAAGAACAACATTTATTTAGCCTAAATAAACACATTTTCGTTAAACTGAAGGAATGGAGGGGGAAAGGGAGTCATTATAATCTTATGCAGAGGACACTTAGTAGTAATTATTAGAAGTTCTGTCATTGCTTACAAACAACATTTCATGAAGATTGATGGATATTAATATGATGGAAGCCATGTCAGGATGGAGGTTACAATTGATTTCAAAATACAAGGCATTCCCTGCAAGTGTTTACAGCTGTGTATGTTGCTGGCTAGACCACAATGTTCACATAATTTTTGTCACCATAGAAGGATGCAAGATCTGTACATTCTTTACAAACAATGATTTTTTAATGAATTGCATAAACAAAGAATCTTCCTACACGAGTTGGCTGTGCTCAGTTCCTTTAAGCAGAGAAATACAATTAGTTTATGCAGTTTTTACCCTTTGTAATTATGCTTTATCAGGCAAGAATCTTGCTCACTGATCTGGTTTTCCTCATTTCTGACAAACTATGTGTCACATTAACTACCCCCAGGAAGTAATTCCAAACACAAAATAAACTGTTTATGCCTTTGCTCCGATGCCTATGATAGATTGCTATTAGCTACAAACAGATGAAGTACATTCATTTAATTCCTAGTATTTGTTTATCTTAAGTACCTTTATGTAAAAAAAATTTGAAGTGCATAGCAACCTTAACTCTAAATAGCACAAACTATTGAAACAGGAGGTACTGTACTGTAATACTCAGTTATATAAATGTGAAAAATGTGCAGTTGGTAGAGACCTATTCATAGAAACATTAAAAGGCAAAAACTGCTGAAACTAAAAGAAGCTTTTAAACACAAACATCAACATACATTACTGTTAGACTTGCTTAAGGCTTGTTCACATTAGATAGCCCAGTTATACATTCAGCAGACTGAAAGTGAGTTTATGTTCAGCACATTAACAGGCTGCACAATGCATTCTATCACAAAGTAGTAATCTTGCTTCTATTCTATGGTTGTGAAACCTGACCATATTACTATCATGTTGAAGAGCTCATCATGTTTGTCCTGCATCACCACAGATCATAAGATCATAGAATGATACAGCACCGAAGGAGGCCATTCAGCCTGTGCCTGTGCCGGCTCTTGGAAAGAGCTATCCAATTAGTCCCACTCCCCTGTTCTTTCCCTCCAATTTCTTATATTTCAAGTATTTATCCAATTCCCTTTTGAAAGTCATAATTCAATCTGCTTCCTTCACTCTTTCAGGCCGTGCATTCCGGATTATAACGATTCAGTGTGTATTTTTTTCTTCCTCATGACGCCACTGGTTCTTTCGCCAGTTACCTTAAATCTGTGTAGCTCTGGTTACCGACCCACAATTTCTCTTTTTTACTCTATCAAAACCGGTCATGATTTTGAATACTTCTATCAAATCTCCCCTTAACCTTCTCTGCTTTAAGGAGAACATCCCCAGTTTCTCTAGTCTCTCCATGTAACTAAAGTCTTTCATCCCTGGTACCATTCTGGTAAATCTCCTCTGCACCCTTTCTAAGGCCTTGACCTCTTTCCTAAAGTGTGTTGCTCAGAAATGGACACAATACTCCAACTGCGGCCTAACCAGTGTTTTATAAAGATATAGCATAAGTTCCTTGCTTTTGTACTCTATGCCTCTATTTATAAAACCAAGGATCCCGTATACCTTTTTAACAGCCTTCTCAACTTGTCCTGTCACCTACAAAGGCTTGTGTATGTACACCCCCTGGAATCTCTATTCCTGCAATCTCTTTAAAATTGTTCCATTTAGTTTATATTGCCTCTCGTAATTCTTCTTACCAAAATTAATCACTTCACACTTCTCTGTGGTAAATTTCATCTGCCATGTGTCTGCCCATTTCACCAGTCTATGTCCTCCTGAAGTCTGTTACTATCCTTCTCACTGTTCACTACATTTCAGAGTTTTGTGTCATCTGCAAACTTTGATATTATGCCCTGTATATGCAAGTCCAGGTCATTAATATAGATCAAAAAGAGCAATGGTCCCAACAGCGACCCTGGGGGACACCACTGCATATGCCCCTACAGTCTGAAAAACAACCGTTCACCGCTACTCTCTGCTTTCTGTTCCTTAACCAATTTTGTATCCATGCAGCCATTGTCCCTTTAATCCCATGGACGTCAATTTTGCTAACAAATCTATTGTGTGGTACTTTTTCAAACACCTTTTGAAAGTCCAGATACATAACAGCAACTGCACTACCCACACCAACCCACATCTCCATTACTTCATCAAAGAACTCAATCAAGTTAGTCAAACATGATTTGCCTTTAACAAATCTATGCTAGCTTTAATTTATTAACCCATATTTTTCCAAGTGCCAATGAATTTTGTCCCAGATTACTGTCTCAAAGTTTCCCCACCACCGACTTTAGGCTAACTGGCCTGTAGTTGCCGGCTTTATCTCTCTCCCCTTTTTGGAACAGGAGTGTAACATATTCAATCCTCCAGTCCTCTGAGACCATTCCCATATCTAAGGACGATTGTAAGATCGTGGCCGGAGCCTCCACAATTTCCACCCTCACTTCTCTCAGCAACCTCATCATTACCACCTATTTCCACATCTGTAACATCGCCCAACTCCATCCCTGCCTCAGGTCATCTGCTGCTAAAACCCTCATCCATGCCTTTATTATCTCTAGACTTGACTATTCCAACACACTCTTGGTCGGCCTCCCATCTTCCACCCTCCGTAAACTTAAGCTCATCCAAAACTCTGCTGCCCGTATCCTAACTAGCACCAAGTCTCATTCACCCATCACCCCCACACACTGTGCTCACTGACCTACATTGGCTCCCGGTTGAGCAATGCCGCAATTTAAAAATTGTCACGCTTGTTTTCAAAGCCCCTCCCCATCTCTGTAACCTCCTCCAACCCTACAATCCTCCGATATCTGCACTCCAATTCTGGCCTCTTGCGCATCCCTCCCTAAACCTCTCTACCTTTCTTTCCCTCCCTTAAAGTGCTCCTTAAAACCTACCTCTTTGGCCTAGCTTTTGGTCATCTGCCCTAATATCTCCTTATGTCGCTCAGTGTCAAATATTGTTTGATAACGCTCCTGTGAAATGCCTTGGGATGTTTTACTATGTTAAAGGCGCTATATAAATCCAAGTTGTTGAAGGATGCATTCCATCCGGACTGGGTGACTTTTCTACTTTGAGCGCTGCCAACCTTTTTAGTAGCTCCTCTTTATTTATTTCTATCCTATCCAATCCAATTTCTCTACTACCTCCTTCTTTACTGTGACATTAGCAGCATCCTCTTCTTTAATGAAGACAGATGCAAAGTACTCATTTAGTAATAGTGGAGAGGCACTCCACCTCCACAATATCATCTCCTTTTTGGTCCCTAATCAGCCCTACCCTGCTTCAAACTAGCCTTTTACTATTTATATGTTTATAAAAAGACTTTTGGGTTCCCTTTTATATTACCTGCTAATCTATATATGATCACGTCTGGAAATGCAAGGTATGAAGTGAGGAAAGTCAAACAGTATTGAGATAGTGCTAATAAAGCACAGCTCTGCTGGTCAGGACATGTTATGCACATGGATGACAACAGAATTCACATGGCAAGCATTTCGGGGGTGGCCAAGAAAGCATTTTATGGACTTAAAACACAACCTGAAGCTGTGTGCCAAATCAATAAAACAACTGGGAGATGCTGGTGACAGACGGAGCAGGATGGCATTCAATTCTATGATACAGAGTAGACAGCTCTGAAATGCATTGCTGTCAATAGCAGCAAGAAAAGCAGTTGCAGCAGAAACAGAATCAAAAGCAATGTCAGGAACAGCTAAGTAACTGAAATAGAATGTTTATATAAACACACTGCAGGGAAGCCTTGTGCTTCACGGATTGGACTGAGCAGTCATAAGTGAAAACAAATAACTCTCCACCAGTCATCTTCAGAATCAACAACTAGTAAATCATTCCTTACTACATATTTCATGGTGTGGAGATGCCGGAGTTGGACTGGGGTGGACAAATGTAAGAAGTCACACACCACCAGGTTATAGTCCAACAGCTTTGTTTGAAATCACAAGCTTTCGGAGCGCTGCTCCTTCTTCAGGTGAAGTGGAGAAATGCATAAAGACACAGCTTATATAGTCAGAGAATCATGTCAGATGTTTACAGGTAACCTTTCCAACTGCCATTTATCACACCTCGGCAGAGAGATAATCACAGCAGTCAAAGGTGTGAATGGTGTCCAAACAGGTCAGTCAGGGAAACATTACATCAAAGAACAATGAGGTGGGGTCACAAGGGGTCAAATATTGCAGATGCTGGTGTCTGTATGAAAAACAAAAAGACAAAAAACATTTTTTTTGGCTGGAAATCACAGCAGGTCCGGCCGCATCTGTGTAGAGAGAACAAGCCAATGTCGACTCGAGTCTGGATGACCCTGCATCAGGTGGGGTTACATGTAGCGTGACATGAACCCAAGATCATACAGACACCAGCATCTGCAATATTTGACCCCTTGTGACCCCACCTCATTGTTCTTTGATGTAATGTTTCCCTGACTGACCTGTTTGGACACCATTCACACCTTTGACTGCTGTGATTATCTCTCTGCCGAGGTGTGATAAATGGCAGTTGGAAAGGTTACCTGTAAACATCTGACATGATTCTCTGACTATATAAGCTGTGTCTTTATGCATTTCTCCACTTCACCTGAAGAAGGAGCAGCGCTCCGAAAGCTTGTGATTTCAAATAAAGCTGTTGGACTATAACCTGGTGTTGTGTGATTTCTTCCATATTTCATATTATTTTTAAAACTTGTGCATTTGTGGTCTATCAAATATAAGAGTGAGATGGCGACAGAGAGAGCGAGATGGCGACAGAGAGAGCGAGATGGCGACAGAGAGAGCGAGATGGCGACAGAGAGAGCGAGATGGCGACAGAGAGAGATGGCGAGAGAGATGGCAAGACAGATGACGAGAGATGCGACAGATTGAGGCGGCAGAGAGCGCGCGCGACGGCGGCGGCAGAGGGGGCGCGACGGCGGCAGAGAGGGCGCGACGGCGGCAGAGAGAGCGCGACGGCGGCAGAGAGCGCGCGACGGCGGCAGAGAGCGCGCGACGGCGGCAGAGAGCGCGCGACGGCGGCAGAGAGAGCGCGACGGCGGCAGAGAGCGCGCGACGGCGGCAGAGAGAGCGCGACGGCGGCAGAGAGAGCGCGACGGCGGCAGAGAGAGCGCGCGACGGCGGCAGAGAGCGCGCGACGGCGGCAGAGAGAGCGCGCGACGGCGGCAGAGAGAGAGCGCGACGGCGGCAGAGAGAGAGCGCGACGGCGGCAGAGAGAGAGCGCGCGACGGCGGCAGAGAGAGCGCGACGGCGGCAGAGAGAGCGCGCGACGGCGGCAGAGAGAGAGAGCGACGGCGGCAGAGAGAGAGCGACGGCGGCAGAGAGAGAGAGCGACGGCGGCAGAGAGAGCAACGGCGGCAGAGAGAGAGAGCGCGACGATGGCAGGGAGAGAGATGTCAAAGGTAGGTCATGCCTGACAAACCTGCTTCAATTTTTTTGAATAGGTCACTAAAGTAGTGGACAGGGGAATGTCTATGGATGTTATTTATATGGAATCCAGAAGGCATTCGATAAAGTACCACATAAGAGACTGTTATCTGAGGTAGAAGTCCATGGAGTTGAGGGCAAATTATTGACCTGGTTAGGAAATTGGCTGAGCAGCAGGAGAGAGAGATTAGGGATAATGGGTAGGTACTCAAATTGGCAGGCGACTAGTGGTGTCCTGCAGGGATCTGTGTTGGGGCCTCAACTATTCATAATATTTATTAACGACTTAGATGATGGCATAGAAAGTCATATATCCAAATTTGCCGATGACACAAAGATAGGTGGCATTGTAGGCAGTGTAGATGAAAGCATAAAATTACAAAGGGATATTGATAGATTAAGTGAATGGGCGAAACTGTGACAAATAGATTTCAATGTAAGCAAATGTGAGGTCATCCACTTTGGACCTAAAGGATAGACCAGGGTACTTTCTAAATGGTGAAAAGCTAAAAACAGTGGATGTCCAAAGAAACTTGGGGGTTCAGGTACATAGACCACTAAAATGTCATGAACATGTACAGAAAATTGAAAAGGCTAATGGAATGCTGGCCTTTATATCTAGAGGGCTAGAGTACAAGGGGGCAGAAGTTATGCTGCAGCTATACAAAACCCTGGTTAGACCACACCTGGAGTACTGTGAGCAGTTCTGGGCACCACACCTTAGGAAGGATATATTGGCCTTGGAGGGAGTGCAGCATAGGTTTACCAGAATGACACCCGGACTCCAATTGTTAAGTTACAAGGAGTGATTACACAAATTAGGGTTGTATTCCCTAGAATTTGGAAGATTAAGGGGTGATCTCATTGACGTTTTCAGGATATTAAGGGGATCAGATAGGGTAGATAGAGAGAAACTATTTCTGCTGGTTCGGGATTCTAGGACTAGGGGCATAGTCTAAAAATTAGAGCCAGACCTTTCAGGAGTGAAATTAGGAAACACTTCTACACATAAAGGGTGGTAGAAGTTTGGAACTCTCTTCCGCAAATGGCAATTGATGCTAGATCAATTGTTAATTTTAAATCAGAAATTGATAGCTTTTTTGTTAACTAAAGGAATTGAGGGATATGAGCCAAAGGCAGGTATATGGAGTTAGATTGCAGATCAGCCATGATCTCATCGAATGGCGGAACAGGCTCGAGGGGCTGAATGGCCTACTCCTGTTCCTGTGTTCGCATGGTGAGAGAGAGGGGGAGAGATGGCGACAGAGAGCATATGATGGCGACAGAGAGAGAGAGAGAAATTGCATTATATAATCCTGGAATTCTAAACTGAAATCTGAATTAGGTCCAATTAAGATGCATCTGTCTCATTAACAGAATGGCACATAAATGTTCTTCTGCACATTTTCTCCCTGAGCAAAACATTTCACTCTCCAACCTGGCAACAAAACCAATTGCCGCCATCGCTCTCTCTCTGCTACCATCGCATATGCCCCACCCTCCTATTCAGCTGCCAGGTAGTTGGATAGAACTATATAGGTAACACCTCAAAATAGAGCCAATTCATAAGTGACCAATGAAAATAAAGCACAATTTTAAAAATTACATAATCAGCTCCACCTGTATCCTGTGACAGAAAATGGCACTGTTCATATACAAAAGAACATAGTTTACCATCAAGTTGGAGCTATGGAATCCACTCAAGTCCCTACGAGTCTAGTTAGAGGTGTGTATGCACCCAAATCTCTTCCAGTGTTCCTCAAGCTCTAATGGCGAGTATGATGGCTGAAATCCTGGTTATATAGTGCTGGCTTTTTTCATCCAAAAATAGGTCTTGTTAAATTTGGATGGCAAATTTTGGCCCCTCCAAATCAAAACTCTGAATCTAACCAACTCTTACGGATATCTACAGCCCATTCAATAATTGAGCAAAAAGAGACATACAACAAAACATGAGCCAGTTAGTTATAACTTTTGGGAAATTCAAATTTAATTGTAGAACCTTCTGAGTAGCTGAACATCAAGGCCTAGAAATTCGGTGGCGCCCCGTCTCGCCTGGGCGCCGGAAGTACCGCCCCGGAAGGAGCCACGAGCGCCAGCCGGAAATTCAGTTTCAGCGCCCCAAACGGAAGCGGGGCGCTGCTCGAGGCGCCCCGCATCCCTCTTGGGGCACTGCAACTGAAAATTGCAGCGCAACGTGCCGCAGCGCCACACGCTGCGGCACGGCGCGCTGCGGTACTGCAGGCCTTCCTCCCATTCTTAAAGGGGAGGGGCCTGCTGCAGCGCAATCGGAGATTGCGAGTGCCGGCAAAAGAGTCTGGCACCGAGAAATAGTGCCGGGCTCTTGGGACACAGCCGGCACAACACGGGGCGGGGGAGGGGGCTCAGGATGCTGGGGACAGCGGCGTGAAGAGGTGCTGGCAGGCGGCCAGCAAAAAAAATGGCTGCCCCGCACCTCTCCTTTAATTAGCGCCTCTACCGCCGCAGGTTGGCCCCCCCCCTGAACCGGTCGCAATCAAATTTCGCGATTGGGGCGGTAGCGGGGCGCTGCGCACACCGATGACATCATCGGTGGCGGCGCAACGCTACAGGCTAACGCTGCCATTAGCGCCCTGCTAAATTTCGTGGGAGGCGTGGCCAGTGGCGCTAAACCCACTAAGTGCCCTCTTTGGGCGCTAACTGGTGGCGCAGCCCACCGAATTTCTAGGCCCAAGTGTCACAGAAAAACAACACAAATTTAAGTTCACAAAAAGGATTTAAACAGATTAGAAAAGATACATTACAATGAGGGTGGTTAGAATGTGAATTTCTTTTCCAAAAATATTTGTTGAAGCAGAGTCCATAAATTGTTTAAAAAGTGGTGATTGTTGCCTGAACAAGAGGAAAATTAAAGGGAATGGGAAGTGAGCAGGAGTGGGGCATTAGACTAGGTTGCTCATGTGGAGAAAAACAAGTGCACAAGTTGGGCCAAATGGCCTGCTTCTGCTTTAACATTCATTGATTCTGAAAATAAACCTTAAAAATAAACCATACAAAACTTATACTAATTTGCAATGTAACCCCGCTATTCAAGAAAGGAAGGAGAGAGAAAACAGGGAACTACAGGTCAGTTAGCCTGACATCAGTTATTGGGAAAATGCTGGAATCCATTGTTGAGGAAGTGGTAACAGGGCACTTAGAAAATCATATGATTAGACAGCGTGAACATGATTTTATGAAAGGGAAATAATGTTTAACAAATTTATTGGAGTTTTTTGAGGATGTAACTAGCAGGGTAGATAAAAGGGGAACCAGTGGATGTAGTATATTTGGATTTCCAAAAGGCATTTGATAAGGTGCCACATAAAAGGTTGCTACGCACGATAAGGGTAATATATTAGCATGGCTAAAGGATTGGTTAATGGACAGAAAACAGAGAGTAGGGGTAAACAGCACATTTTCCGGTTGGCAGGCTGTAACTAGTGGGGTGCCGCAAGGATCAGTGCTTGGGCCTCCGCTATTTACAATCTATATTAATGACTTAGATGAAGGGACAGAGTGCAATGTATCCAAGTTTGCTGATGATACAAAGTTAGGTGGGAAAATAAGCTGTGAGGAGGACACAAAGAGCCTGCAAAAGGATATAGACAGGTTGAGTGAGTGGGCAATAAGGTGGCAGATGGAGTATCATGTGGGGAAATGTGAGGTTATTCACTTTAGTAGGAAGAATAGAAAAACAGAATAATTTTAAATGGTGAGAAACTATTAAATGTTGGTGTTCAGAGAGAATTAGGTGTCCTCGTACAGGAAGCAGAAAATTAGCATGCAGGTACAGCAAGCAATTAGAAAGGCAAATGGCATGTTGGCCTTTATTGCAAAGGGGTTGGAGTACAAGAGGAAGGAAGTCTTACTAAAATTGTGCAGGGCTTTGGTGAGACCACACCTGGAGTACTGTGCACAGTTTTGGCCTCCTTATCTGAGAGGTGGTGCAACTAAGGGTCACTAGATTGGATGAGAGGGTTGTCCTTTGAGGAGAGATTGAGCCTATACTTTGGAGTTTCGAAGAATGAACGGGGATCTCATTGAAACATGCAAGATTCTGGGGGGGATTGACAGGGTAGATGCCGAGAGGTTGTTTCCTCTGGCTGGAGAGTCTGGAACTAGGGGGCAGTCTCAGGATAAGGGATCTGCCATTTAAGACTGAGAGGAGGAGGAATTTCTTCACTCAGTGGATTGTGAATCTTTGGAATTCTCTACCCCAAAGGGCTGTGGATGCGGAGTTGTTCAGTATATTCAAGGCCAAGATAGATAGATTTTTGGACTCTAGGGGAATCAAGGGATATGGGGATTGGGCGGGAAAATGGAGTTGAGGTCGAAGATCAGCCATGATCTTATTGAATGGCAGAGCAGGTTCGAAGGGCCGTAGGGCCTACTCCTGCTCCTATTTCTTATGTTCTTATGCACTAAAATCATGAATTAAATAATATTACTACTGAGTTTAGTCACATCAATTGAAATAACTAAATTGTTGCTAAGTGGTTAATTTATTTAAATACAGTAAGACAATATTGCATAGAAAAATTGAGGAAAGCCAATCTATTAGAAGAGGCTCGATGCATACATTCCTAAATGTGCTTTAATTACTTTATAACTAGTGAACAGACAAATTGGTGTTATAATTACTAAAAAATGTGAGTAAGAAAACCATTTCATAAACACGTTAATTCACTTTTAGCAACAATTTAGTTACCAGGGAGGACTTTAATATTGTTGTGCTGCCTCAAGATCCCATGGGCCACCATCAAAGACACATTACCAGGATGCACTTTAGCCAACTCACGCAAACTCATTTTTATTATTCGTTCACCGAATGTGGGCGTCGCTGGCAAGGCCAGCATTTATTGCCATCCCTAATTGCCCTCAAGATGGTAGTGGTGAGCCGCCTTCTTGAACCGGTGCAGTCGTGTGGTGAAGGTACTCCCACAGTGCTGTTAGGGAGTTCCAGGATTTACCCAACTATGAAAGAATGGCAATATATTTCCAAGTTAGGAGAGTGTGTGACTTGGAGGGGAACTTGCAGGTGATGGTGTTCGCAGGCTCCTGCTGCCCTTGTCCTTCTAGGTGGTAGAGCTCGTGGGTTTGGGAGGTGCTGTTGAAGAAACCTTGGCGAGTTGCTGCAGTGCATCTTGTAGATGGTACACACTGCAGCCACGGTGCTCCGGTGGTGGAGGGAGTGAATGTTTAAGATGGCGGATGGGGTGCCAATCAAGCGGGCTGCTTTGTCCCGGATGGTGTCGAGCTTCTTGAGTGTTGTTGGAGCTGCACTCATCCAGGCAAGTAGAGAGTATTCCATCACACTCCTGATTTGTGCCTTGTAGATAGTGGAAAGGCTTTGGGGAGTCAGAAAGTGAGACACTCGCTGCAGAATACCCAGCTTCTGACCTGCTCTTGTAGCCACCGTATTTATGTGGCTGGTCCAGTTAAGTTTCTGGTTAATGGTGACACCCCCCGCCTTCAGGATGTTGACGGTAGGGGTTTTGGCAATGGTAATGCCGTTGAATGTCAAGGGGCGGTGGTTAAGCTCTCTCTTGTTGGAGATGGTCATTGCCTGGCACTTGTGTGGCAGGAATGTTACTTGCCACTTATCAGCCCAAGCCTGAATGTTGTTCAGGTATTGATGCATGCGGACATGGACTGCTTCTTTATCTGTGGAGTTGCGAATGGAACTGAACACTGTGCAATCATCAGCGAACATCCCCACTTCTGACCCTATGATGGAGGGAAAGTCATTGATGAAACAGCTAAAGATGGTTTCTTCCTTTCTCCAATTTAATAGGTAAATATAGAAGCATTAGTAGGAAGTAAGCTTGTTTACACAGGATAAAAGGTAAATGGTGCATAATGAGTATTGTAGGAATTTTCAGTCATCTCTTATCTCATCAATGTAAGGATTACAAAAACAAATCAAATGTTATTTAGAATCTTGTTCCGGGTTTATTTGTTAAATCTCAATTATCCTTTTCCAATGCAAAATAACAGTTTTGCAAAATATGTCACATTACAGTATTAGCATTACTTGGTGATGTTACAAAAATGATTTGATTGTACAAGTTTCGATTAAGAAACATGCTGTGGAAAACAACCGATACAGAATTGGCTCTAGAACTTTCCTGTGGAGTTGAATTAGATGACAACTCCATAATTTTCAAAAATAAAGAAATGATAATTGCAAGACTAGTCAGACATAATAATTTCTCTCAATTGGATTAACATTCTTTCATATATCCATACTGCAGACAAAAACAGGCTCATATTTATTATAAATGTATATACAGTACTACAGTGGCAGATAGTTATAAAGCAGTTCAAAACCAGTTTGTGTATGCGCATGTACAGGAAGCTATTTAATTGCTTTCAAATCTGCAGAAGGTACACTGAGTTGATCAGTGTGAGTGAAATACTGGATGCGGTTTTAGATGCATTTCTAAACAAATTTTAGAAAGGACAAAAACTGCACTGTTGGAACCCAGTGTAGGGAACAGTTGTGGTACTGTAACACAAGAGGAAATATTGAAAGGATCTGCTGTTCGTGCATGTAGCAAATTCTATATTGGAAACTAAAATGTCTTATTCAGTAATTGTGAAATACATCATCAATTTAAGAATCTGGAAGAAAAGTGCATTTGTATAAGTAACAGTTATGTACAGGCACCGTAATCATATGCAGGTAATTGGCAGGCATAGCCTGTCTTTATGCTGTAATACTACATTTCTGGGGTCATTAAAACATTTTTTATATATGGTTCTGTTAAATGGGCACAAGTGCACCAATCCCTTTTATGTGCCAATTAACATAAAAAACTAATGTTAAAGATCAAATCTGGACCCAATTTTATCTTTGCAATCTCAGGCTCACTGAAGACTGCAAAAATAGCATAGAACCAGAGAAGTTTATATCACAGGAAAAGCCCATCTGTGTGTGCTGTTCTCTCCCCATGGTGTATCTTCCACTATTTCAAATATTTATCTTTATTTTCCATTAAAAGGTACAATGGTCTCTGCCTCGACCGCTTCCAGGGCATTCCATGCTCCAGCAACACTTCCCTAGTTCTAACTTTGTCCCCACTCTCGGTGACAATTTTATACTATTGACCCCTTGTCATTCCAGTCGCTATCATAATTTTAGTTTCTCAAGTCTCTCAGTTTCAGGGAATTATGTATTTGAAACCCCAAGGGAGAGAAATTCGGTATCACCCCGTTTGGGGCGCTAGTATTGGCGGTGCGCAAAGTTTAGCGCCAGGTGCAATTTATCGCCACCTCGAGTGATATTGGGTAGCTGCGCCCCTGAAGGTGATTGCGGCGCTAAATCAGGCGCTGCACAATAGTCTTAAGGCGCTAACCCGGCGGTGCGACGCAATTTCTCCACGGGCGGGCGTAGCGCAGGTGCTATCAATTATCGATTTCAGCCAGACACGCTGGCGCCGGCCAGCTCTTAAAGGGGCGGATCAATTATCATCTGCAGCCGCACCCTGCGCCTCGTAGGCCTCAAACTCGGCGGTAACAACTGCATCAATATGGAGAGGGCCAGGGAGAGAGCGCAGCGCTTCAGCGAGGGGGCATTGGATGCTCTGGTTGGCGCGGTGGAGCGCAGGCGATCTGTGCTCTACCCAGGGAATGGCAGGAGGCCTCAACACAGCGACTATCGCAGAGCTTGGAGGGAGGTTTCCCCACAGAGTCACCTCCAGCAACATGGTTCCCAGGACTCCTGAGCAATGCAGGAAGAAGTTCAATGACCTCACTCGGGTCGTCAGGGTGAGTGCCTTTTTCAGAATCATCTTCATCCCTCCATCTGCACCTCACTTTATGGCCAGAGGGTGTGCAAAGCCCCAATGGCCAGCTGTCATCCAGCACTCATGGCCCTTTCTGGAAACACACACGCACATTCAGCTCTGTGCACAATGTAAGGGCTATTTGACCATGGGAGGCATGTCATGCCAGATCAGGGCTGCAGGTTTCATCACACCCCGTCCTTTCTCTTGCAGGCCAAGCTGGCGAATAATAGAAGGCAGCAGCATCGGACCAGAGGAGGCCGGCCTCACCTGCAGACCCTTACAGACCTGGAGGAGCGAGTCCACCGGATTGTGGCAAGCCGGATGATTGGCCCCGTCGCCTCTGGAGATGCCGACCACATTATGGACAGCAATGGTAAGGTCATCACCTTTTTGACCTCTCTCCTTCCACTTGTTCCCCACACCAGCATGCTTTTTCACTCTCGAGCCAACTCCGAGCATTGCAGCACTCATGCATCCCTTGCTGCCACCCTGTCCTTTCGCTAAAGCCACTCTTGAACCTCCCTGCTTTCAGATGCTGCATCACCAGCTCGGGAGGCAGGCCCTCAAGCTGCCAGTGCGAGTGACTCTGGGGGCGACGAGGAGGAAGCTGGACCATCCGTACCACCCTCGGGCAAGCCAGCCCATGTCCAGACTGGGGAGATGCCTTCCCTGGTCTGAGGAGGATGCAGCTCCAGGACCCAGCAGCCTGCAGCAACGCAAGGGGGGTAGGGAAGCTCGGGGGCACGCGTCTCCCCGGAGGGCGAGTCGGGCCGCGAATGCTGCTGCAGAGCGCAGAAGAGGTGCGTGCCCTTGCAGAAATGAGCGCCCAGGCTGGGCTGAGGCACACTGAGCTCATGGCTGCAGTGGCAAGGATGCCCGACTCCACTGAGACACTGGCAAGGAGTGTCCAGGACTTCGGCGCAGCACAGGCAAGGAGTGTGCAGGACTTCGGCGCAGCACTGGCAAGGATTCTCCAGGACTTCGGCGAAGCACTGGCACCTGCCATGCAAGTGCTGAGTGCTGCCACGCAGTCAGTGGCTGGTCTCATGCAGATGCAGATTGAGGCCACGCGAGCACTGACTGCTGCCACCCTCGCTGGATCGAGCAGGATTCCCCGGGGCCCTCGCCGCGCCACAGCAGGCCAGCAATCTGTGCACCAGCCGATTGCTGCGCATGCTGCGGTGCTGCCCCGTCAGAGTGCCAGTGTGTCGGCCGACCAGGGAGCTGCTGTCCGCTCTCAGGATGACAGCATTCCTGATGCCACCACTGGCACTTCTCCACTGCAGCTGCCACCACCTGTAGGACAGACTGCTTCCGCCCATGCAGAGTTGGAGCAGTCAGCAGCCGGGCCCTCCAGGCCCAGAGCTGGTCCAGGCCGTCCCTCAGCTGGTCCAGGCCGTCCCTCAAGGGCATCTGCGGTCTCAGTTTCGGACAGTCAGCAGGCCTCCCCCAGCCTTGCTGCAGCCACTGGGGTCCCATTACGGAGGAGCTGCAGGGCGGGAAGGGGGCAATTCCGTAAGGGAAGCAGATCACCATCGAGGGGCAAAAAGTAGAAGGTGCTGCTAAATTATGTTCTTTCTTTCATTCAAGGCCGAGGGTGCTGGTCTGAATGTTGGTTATGTTTTGCACATTGTCGCCAGGGTGTGAGAGACAGATATGTTTTGGACAGTCTCCAGGGTGTGAGAGTCAGTTATGTGGCAGTCTGTTTGTTTTGCTGTTTGTTTCCATTGCTTTGGTCATGCGGGAAGGATACACATTTTGTTAAATAAAGAAGTTTATTTATTCACAATGTCCATGTCTGTTCTTTGCACTAATTTTTGCCTTGACCGGCTATGGGGTAGCAGAACGGTTCCATTCATGTTCTTGGAATGCCAGAAAGCATTCCCTCAGAGGGGCCTAGAAGCGACTTGCTATAAGCCTCTGATGGACGGCCCTTGCAGTTTGTGCCTCCCTCCCGTCTTGGTGCTCCTCCTCCTCCTCTGCTGGTGCTTCAATGTCTGGTGGCATTGGCTGGGTCCTGAGGATTGCCAGGTTATGCAGCATGCAACACACAACCACGAAGTGGGAGACTCGCTCAGGTAAGTACTGAAGGGCTCCTCTGGAATGGTCCAGACAGCAGAACTGTTGCTTCAGCACGCCGATTGTGTGCTCAATGATGTTCCTGGTCGCTTGATGGCTCTCATTGTAACGTTCTTCAGCAGGGGTGCTGGGCGAATGGAGCGGGATCATCAGCCAGGGGCACAGAGGATAGCCCTTGTCCCCTAGAAGCCAGCCTCCTGGGTGAGCCGGGGCCTCGAAAAGGTCTGCCACAAAAATCTGGCACAGGATGAAGGCGTCGTGGCTGCTGCCCGGAAAGTGGGCATTGACAGAGAGTATCAGCTGTCGGTGGTCACAGACCAGCTGCACAAAGAGTGGAACCCCTTTCGGTTGTGGAAATCCGCCGCATTCTTTAGAGGCGCCCGCAAAGCCACATGCGAGCAGTCACTGGTGCCCTGCACCATGGGGAAGCCCGCTATCCTTGCGAAGCCCTCTGCGCACTCTCGCTGCTTGTCTGGGGTCATTGGGAAGGAGATGTAATGCCGTCTCCTTTTAAAGAGGGCATTAGTCACTTGACGGATGCAGCAATGCACCGCGAACTGTGAGATGTTGGCAATGTCCCCAGCAGCGGCCTGAAAGGAGCCGCTGGCATAGAAGTTTAGAGCCACAGTGATCTTCACAGCCACCGACAGAGATGTCCTGCACCTTAGTTGAGGCTGCAGATCTGGCTGAAGCGGGTGGCAGAGCTCAGTGACCACCTCCTTACTGAAGCGCAGCCTTCGGAAACACTGCTCCTCCGACATGTTGATATACGAAAACTGTTGGCGGAAAACCCTGGCAGCGTAAGGTCTCGTGTGCCGACGTCTATAGGCCCTCCTCCGTCTGGCCATGCCTGCCACTCTATCCCTGCATCTCTGTGCCCTGTCAATGTGATTGAGAAGGACGACGTTCCCATCCAATGCAGCCCCCATAGTAAGTGCGCACTGAAAGTTATGCCGGTTGAGAAGCTTACCAACTGCAAAGTTATGTTCAGAAGGCTAAAGTTCCTCAGCCAGCGCTGGCTCACTGCAGAAATGGCTCTCCGTTTGTCTCTGAGCAACTCTCTCTCTCACAGAAGGTGTGGTCCAAAAATGGCTACCACTAATAATCCAGGAAGAGTCCCCTTTAAATAGCGCCCCCCCAGCCCGACAGCGACTGGGAAACGTTCCAGGTAACCTGTCCTTGTTAGCGCCAGGCGGAACGGAGGGGGGCGCCACTGAATTTCCGGTCCGGGGCGCCCCAAGGTCGTTGCACACTGAAATGACATCATGATCTGCGTGCGCCGGTGAGCGGGCGCAACGGTTTAGCGCCGGCGCTAATTTCCACTCAATTTGGGAAGAGGCGCAGGGTTCGCTGCGCCCGGGCACTAGTTGGTTAGCGCCCCACTTCTCGACCTCTAGGCGCTAATGGGTGGTGCAACCAACCAAATTTTCCCCCCCAAGTCTCTCTGTTCATCCACATTCTTCACCATCTTTCCTTTGCGTATATCCTCCCATTCTCTCAGACATGGTGCTGCAGCTCCTAGGCAGGCTTTCCAATACCTCATACAAATATTCAGAGACACAGCTTTTTTTTTTGAAGGCTGGACCCATGAAGTCGGCATCTCTGTCCTCTTCAGCAGAGCTAAGAGCTGAGCTTGCCCTCCGGCAAGCCGTCTCTTGGGCTGTCACTGGCCCCTGCTCCTGCTCACTTGTGCTGTGTAATTCACCAAGTGCAGACCCATCTAACCAGTTATCTATCCCACACGGGGTGTCATTTTCGGTGATGGTGCTTGGGAGGGATGCAGTCAGTGTTGGTGCTTCTTTGGGAGGATTGCCCCCCTCCCAGTGTTGTTCTGCAGGCTCCAGATCTTCAAATGAAGCTATAGAAAGGGGGAGTGATGCTGCAGGTGTGGACGTTGACTGCTACCACCCTCCAGGTCTCAGACTTATGATATCGGATGATGGGGGGTTCACATCACACCACTCGCTGACTGCCCAAAAAACACCTGCAGGTAAAATTGGCACTTCTATATCTGATTTTTTCCAACAAGCCTCTTATTGGACCTTACTGAATACCTACTGAAAATCTATAAACACTATATCTACTGCATTCCCTTTATCTATCCAGTGGCTCATTACTTCAAAAATCTATTTGATAATAAATGATGTTAAATTGATCACAAGGCCATTTGAATATTAAAAAATAATCTCCTTAGAAAATTTGAATGTGACTAATAAGCAATTAATCAGAATTTCACAATGCAATTAGGAAACATTTGTTGCTAAAATTAAAATTCATCAACATCTGTCCAGCAATTCTTCCATATTCATTTGAGGTTCTGTTAATATCTTTATACTAAACTACTCGGGGTAGAATTTGAATCTTAGGGGTACGGTAGCACAGTGGTTATGTTACTGGACGAGTAATCCAGAGGCCTGGACTAATGATCTGGAGGCGCGAGTTCAAATCTGGGGAATTAAATTTCAGTTGATTAAATAAATCTGGAATAAAAAGCTGGTATCAGTAAGGGTGACCATGAGCCTACCGGATTGTCATAAAAACCCATCTGGTTCACAAATCTGCCGTCCTTACCTGCTCTGGCCTATATGTGACTCCAGACCAACAGCAACCTGGTTAACTTTTAACTGCCCTCTGAAATGGCCTAACAAGCCACTCAGTTGTAACAAACTGCTTCGAAAAACATTGGCCCGTATTTTCCGATCGCAGGCCTCTCGCGGGCGGAGGCCTGCGATCTGGAAAAATCTACGGCCTTACCCGAGGGCTTCCGGGATGCATATGCTTCCGCTTCTGGGCCTCTCCAAACTGCAAGTGCACAGGGCCCACGTATCCCAGAGGCGCATGTAGTTCGCAGCGTTCCTGGGATCATGTGGGCCATGGGTAGCCAATCAAAGAAGGGAATCTCCCTTCATACACTTGACAGGAAAACCTGTCAAATATATGAATGGAGATCACCCCAAAAACATAGTAAAACTTTAAATAAATTTAAAAAAAACACACATTTTTAA
The DNA here is from genome assembly GCF_052327205.1 of Somniosus microcephalus. Lineage (NCBI taxonomy): Eukaryota > Metazoa > Chordata > Chondrichthyes > Squaliformes > Somniosidae > Somniosus > Somniosus microcephalus. Next base: position 166,274,755 of record NC_140988.1, read on the forward strand.
AATGACTTGAAATTACAATAAATTAAGTATTTTAAACAAAAATTTTATTTTTTGAAAAAAAATTAAAGTTTTTTTACGGGGCTAAAAATAAACTTACCTTTTTTTAAAGTATTTTTAAATGATAAATCAGTGAAAAATAATTTTTTTTTTATTTTTTTTTTAACTTTTTCAATTCTTATCCTGGTAAAAGCAGGCCTTACGCCTGCTTTTACCAGGCGTAAGAATTGTAAGGTTTTCTGCGGGCGGAGGGTCTCCAAAAAGTGTAACTATCCACCCACAGGGGCCCTTCTCCAGGGCAGCCGGAGGATCTGTCAAGACCATTCTTGACAGATCAGAAATGCTGGTTGTCAACGCATGCGCTGTGCACACCTGAAACCGGCATTTCTGATGTCTCTACAGGCGAGTGCACAGCGCGTACTCACCCGTAGGGATTGGAATATCTAGGCCAATAATAAGAATAAAACCAGACGGATCACTCGGCATCGACTGCGGCTTCAGACACGACAAAGGCACACCCAGATCTCATTAACATCTGAAGACTTGCGCCAAAATTGGGAGAGCTGTCCCACAGACTAATCAAGCAACAGCCTGACATACACACAGAATCATACCTTTCAGCAAATGTAGATAGAGAGAAATTATTTCCACTGGTTGGGGATTCTAGAACTATGGAGCATAGTCTAAAGATTAGAGCCAGACCATTCAGGAGTGAAATTAGGAAACACTACTACACACAAAGGGTGGTCGAAGTTTGGAAAACTCCTCCGCATATTGACGCAAGATAAATTGTTAATTTTAAATCGGAGATTGATAGCTTTCTGTTAACCAAAGGTATTAAGGGATATGGGCCAAAGGCGGGTATATGGAATGAGGTCGCAGGTCAGGAATGACCTCATTGAATGATGGAGCAGGCTCGAGGGGCTGAATGGCCTACTCCTGGTCCTATGTTCTAACAGTGCATTATTTCTAAATTAACTGAAAACATTTGCAGCTGATGTAATGTTTGAAACTACAGCCGATGGTGCATTTTGTTGTTTGATAAAATAAGCTGCAAGGAAACAACTTTCAGCAGAGTACCTTTTGCTGGTTTGGGCTGGATGCTTATCAGTGTAATCTTCTGCAAATTGCTATGGTTCCTTGCTGACCAGTTACAAACTAGCTAAGGATAATCAGCAAGGTAAAAAGACTTGCATTTATATAGCACCTTTCACTGCCTCAGGATGTCGCAAACCGCTTTACAGCCAATGAAGTACTTTAGAAGTGTAGTCACCGTTGTAATGTAGGAAGCGCGGCAGCCATGTTGCACACAGCAAGCTCCCACAAACAGCAATGAAATAAAGTACAAAATAATCTGTTTTAGGCATTGGTTGAATAATAAAATGTTGGCCAGGACACTGGGAGAACTACCCTGCTCTTCCTCGATTAGCGCCATGGGATCTTTCACGCCAGCCGAGAGCAGAAAGGGCCTCGGTTTAACGTCTCATTCAAAAGACGGCGCCTCCGACAGTGCAGCCTAGATTATGTGCTCAAGTCTCTGGAGTGGGAACCCACGACCTTCTGACTCAGAAGCAAGTGTGCCACCACTGAGCCAAGACTGACACCCAAGGTAAATAACATGCTGTAGTTAGTTCAGGTATACTGGTAATAAATGGTAATCTAACCAAATGCTACAAGATAGGATGAAATGGGGTGAGTCTTAGAATTGAGAAACAGGTTTCTTCAGTTATTTTGCAGTATTTTAGTACGATACATAAAACTAGTCAAGAGATAAAACACAGCAAAAATTCACTTCCTTCTTCTAGATCTCATGGGTCATATATTTTCTACCACCATCAACATACTTCTATTTAGCTGGGGACAAGATTACTTCCAAAGGAAAACAGAAGGCAGAGAGGCACTCCTAGACGGCCAATTTTGTTTTCTTGATTGAGTGAAAAAAGGGAGTTAAATTTCTGTAACTTATGAGAGGATTCCATTGTAACATAATACAGTATTTTAGCTTTTAACTACAGCAATTTCATAATTTATACTTTATGCAGCTAATAGTTCAATAGAGCAGTTCCTTCTTCATAAAAGTAGCACCAATCTTATGTGTTTACTGGAAGCACAATAAATGTAGTACCACTAAATAGAATTCAAAAATTTAAGAAAAAATGTAACCTATATAAATAAAAGCGAACCCAGTAGCTTAAGTGATTGAATGCAGGACTCCCAACCAAATAGTTATGTATTAGTTTCCCATGTTTGGCCACTCCTTCGACGTCTCGTGCAGGGCAGATGCACCAGACACAGTGGCACAAGGCTGCAAGGATTTTGGTCACAGGTAGAGGGAAAATTAACATTGTTCAATTCAATCCATAAGTATAGAATTAGCATGCATATAAAATGGCCCACATATGCTGCATTTCCAACCTGAACCCACTTCCCAGGAAAACTAATATACCAGTAAAATATGCATACACAAATTTACAGTTTTAAAGATAACTTTAAGCATAATCAGCCATACAATTAATAATACGGCCTATAACAGCTATATGATAAAAGGAAAACCTCTATACAATTTTTGTTCTAAGTTTTGAAGAAACAAAATCATACGTACCCAAATTAAAGCAAGGAAATGAGGGAACAAAGAATTGGTTTGAATTATATTAATTATAATAAATAAATCAAGATTTCCACTAAGGTACCATTAATGCCTTTTTAACAACAGTAAAACTAATTTTTTTAGCTCTGACCCTATTTGTCATCTTAATTATCAAGTTTAAGGCAGATCATCAGATGAACAATCCTCACTTTCATCCACGTTATTGGAGATATAGCAATGGTTCATCCAGCGCCATTTCCGCCACCTCCAGCGTGATCCCACCACCAAACACATCTTACCCACCCCCTCCCTTTCAGCATTCTAAAGGGACCTCTCCCTCCGCGACACTCTGGTCCACTCCTCTATCACCCCCAACACCCCTTCACCTTCACTCGGCACCTTCCTGTGCAAGCGCAGGAGATGCAACACCTGCCCTTTTACCTCCTCCCTTCCCACTGTCCAGGGCCCCAAACACACCTTCCAGGTGAAACAGCGATTTACTTGTACTTCTTACAATTTAATATACTGTACTCGCTGCTCACGATGCGGTCTCCTCTACATTGGGGAGACCAAACGCAGATTGGGTGACCGCTTTGCGGAGCACCTTCGTTCAGGCTGTAAGTGTGACCCCAAACTTCCGGTCGCCTATCACTTTAATTCTCCGCTCCACTCCCACTCTGATCTCTCCATCCTCAGCCTCTTACACTGTTCAAACTAAGCTCAGCATAAGCTCGAGGAACACCACCTCATCTTTCGATAAGGGGCTTTACAGCCTTCTGGACTCAACATCGAGTTCAACAATTTCAGACTATAACCTCGGCCCCTATATTTTTTTCCTCACATGGTAGCTGTTGATGATTCTGCCATCGCCATTTACACCTCATCTAGAACAAACGGGAAACTGTTCAACCTCCGTCGCCTCCAGTCCAGATCCAAGGTCGTCCCATCCTGTCATCGAATTACAGTATGCAGACGATGCTTGCATCTGCGCTCACTCGGAGGTCGAACTCGAAACCATCGTCAACACCTTCACCGAAGCGTACGAGAGCATGGGCCTTACACTAAACATCCGTAAGACAAAGGTCCTCTGCCAACCTGCCCCCGCCACACAGTGCTGCCCCCCGATTATCAAAATCCACGACAAGGCCTTGGACAACGTGGACCACTTTCCCTACCTCGGGAGCCTACTGTCAACGAGGGCAGACGTCGACGACGAAGTTCAACACCGCCTTCAGTGTGCCAGTGCAGCCTTCGGTCACCTGAGGAAGAGAGTGTTTGAAGACCAGGACCTCAAACCCGGCACTAAGCTCATGGTCTATAGAGCAGCAGTGATACCCGCCCTGCTGTATGCCTCAGAGACATGGACCATGTACAGCAGGCACCTCAAAGCACTGGAGAGGTACCACCAACGCTGCCTCCGCAAGATCCTGCAAATCCATTGACAGGATAGGCGCACCAACGTCAGTGTTCTTGCTCAGGCCAACATCCCCAGCATCGAAGCTTTGACCACGCTCAATCAGCTCCGATGGACGGGTCACATTGTCCGCATGCCCGATACGAGGGTCCCAAAACAAGCAATCTACTCGGAGCTCCGGCACGGCAAGAGAGCCCCAGGTGGGCAGAGGAAACGCTTCAAGGACACCCTCAAAGCCTCCTTGAAAAAGTGTAACATCCCCACCGACACCTGGAAATCCCTGGCCCAAGACCGCACAAAGTGGAGGAGAAGCATCCGGGAAGGCACCGAACATCTCGAGTCTCTTCGCTGGGAGCAAGCGGAAGCCAAGCGCAAACAACGGAAGGAGTGCACGTCAACCCAAGCACCCCACCCACCCGCCCCTTCAACCACCGTCTGCCCCACCTGTGACAGAGACAGTAGGTCCCGCGGACTCATTTTTAATGTGGAAGCAAGTCATCCTCGGTTCCGAGGGACTGCCTAAGAGTCATCTTTTGTTTCTTAACTTGTCCCATTACCTTCCCCTTTTGCCTTGCACCATCATCCCTTTTATCAGTCAATCTCTCCTGCCTTCCATCCTATCCCTTTGTTCTTTCCTCCCCTCCCCTGCCCCACACTTGCTTAAAAATCTGGTACTTCTCTAACTTTTTCCAGTTCTGACGAAGGGTCCTCGACCCAAAACGTTAACTCTGTTTCTCTCTCCTCGATGCTGCCTGACCTGCTGAGTATTTCCAGCATTTTCTGTTGTTATCACTAATAATAGAGGTTAGTCTGACCTACTGCCGTATAACCAGTATCCACTGCAGCATCTGAAGGAGCCGAGGGTAGATTTTACTCTCAAATGTCCAGTAGGCACCCAAAAGGTGCCTCGTCTGTGAGGAGTAATGTACCCATAGTTATCCTCCTTTGGGATATCTGCATGGCCTGGGGGAACTCCAGACGGAGGCTGGGCCTTGCACCCAAAGGAAAGCAAATGCAACCACAGCTGCATGGCATTCTGGCTGCTGATTTCCAAGTGGCTCAAATCTAAAAATAAATTATTTTATTTGGTTAGAGAATCCTCAGCATGCTGTCGGGACCCCTGTTAACCAGAGAGTCAGCTAAAGTCCATGGGTAAGTGATACCATTGGGTATCTATGGCAACACAGCGAACGTAGCCAAAAGAAAATGAGGCAGAAAACTAGGAACGCCCTCTTCCGCATCATTAATATACCAGCACTAAGCCTGCATCTACTACTGGCATAGACATAACAGACCCAGTTATTTCCCATAGTGAATCCCAGTGGGATACAATAGGAGTGGAGACCCGTTTCTCCTCTGCCCTTCTCCTGGGAAAAGCTGATTCCCTATGTGCAGGGCAGTGGAAGATTTCCCTTCAGACTTTTGCTGATGACCTGTTGGTGATAATTTATGATTGATCATATAAAGCTAGTTGTATTCACTTTGTAAAGCTTCCTTTAATATTCTGTTTACAACCATAGCAATGATTTGCAGTTGGCTGGTAATCCTTCCTGGTATTACAGTCAAATCAATGTTGTTTTGACAAAAGACCCACTTACTGGTCAACATTAAATGGCCATGGAAAGCACATCATTGTTAGTAGAGCACATTTACACAGCAAGCTACCTGGGCTTGGATTTCAGTTTTTAAATCCAGAAATAAAATAGAAAAGCTGGAAATAAACAGAAGGTCTGCCAGCATCGGAAAAGTGAAAAGACAAATTAACATTTTGAGTGTAGACCCTTCATCAGATCATCTTATCCAATGTTGCATTAAATCCTGTCAACCATCTCTTTTCCTGGAACCATACGCATGCCAAGTGAATTTCATCCTTTATGTCTTTCATTTTAGCATTGCAAATGGAAGTAACAGCTGGCAGCATTAGTGTAATCCAGTGTTTTCATAGCTTGTTTTTTCCGAATGGAAAGAGTAGAAGCTTCCTTTTTAAAATCACTTGGCATCTAGCAATACCAAGGATGTTGATCTGAATTCCTCATTTGACCTAAATGATAGTCACAGTGTTTATGAAGCTTTATGATGTAACGCTGGTGCTGGTACCAGCTTCATCTCCGTCATCTGCCAAATGTTGCCCGATTGTTCCAAGACATTGTAAAGCAAAATCAGCACACTTCATGAAATGGTACACCCATCCTGGCTTGCCTTGAATTCATCGAGAATAATTTTGTTCCATACAGTTTTCTATGCTTCCATAGCCTCAAATCTCATTATGAAGCCATTGTTCCCTGTTTCTTGCACAAAATGTTTCATCTTATGTTTAGTTTCTGAGTGGAGCCCATGTATGCACCCTTAAATGCTTTCAATTGAAAAGACATGGCAGTAAGCTGGTCTGTTTGCACCACTGAAACATTCTCTCATGCAGGTAGAATTCTTCGGCAAATATTTTTCTATATTGGCTGAAGCCTGCAGGTTAGTTTACTGCTACTGCTTCTCCTTTCCAGCCATATTATCACTAACAAGATCACTGATAGAACAGATACAGATACCGTTTGGCTGTCTGACTTTACTCACATACATCATAGATCGCTACATAGGTGCTGAAGTATGGCAGTGAAGGTATCAGAAGTTCAGACCAAATTATTGCTTAAAATGTGTAGCCTCTACGCATATTATCCAGTCAATTATCCAGTGGTATTGTGCCACACAGTACTGCACAATTCTACACTTGTGTATATATTTTATATATTTTTCTCTGTCAATGTAGTGCTGTTACCTGCCTAATACTGGCTCACCCTCAAGCTTTCCCTTCTTTGGGGAATCATCTGGATTCCACTTGTTGCCTCCCCTCTAAACACAACCGAGATCGCCATAAGTGCTCTATTCAGGCCTATGCCCAAACACTCCATGGTCAAATACACTGAGGTACAAAGAGGTTATATTTCTAAAACAGTAGAATATAGTGTAGCACTATCTGTAACACATTGTGGGGTAGAAATGACATCATAACACTAAACACAAATCTTAATGTTTTTATCGCCTTAACTCTGAGATGGATTGCTGCCATGAAACACAATCTAGAGTGTATTACTCTGTATAAGGTAGAGAGATGGTTATTTCTCATTGTGTTCCAACAAGGTGCCATAGTAAGCATGGATGGCAAGGTCCTATAATCAAATCATATGACTTGACAAACTAGGATATGGTATTGAATTTAATTTTACTGACTAAAATAGGTCCTAATATAATGAAGCTAATATAATAGCTTCTATATATAAAAAGCATGTTTATATTTTCTTCCTCCTCCCTCTGTTTCTTTTATGCTTTGTACATTCCTGTGCAGAAAGGCAAATGAACAAGGCATTAGCTAATTACACTCAGGGGATCAGTCATGAGGAAGTACATGAAATTAGCTTGAGAGGAATCTCTTAACCAAAGATGACCTTAGAGAACCACAAGGACATGAATTCAGAGTCGTACTATTCCATTTGTTGTCGCACTAAACAGCCCCAAAATGTCAGTACATTCTTAAATTTGTTTTTACAGCTTTAATGTTGACAGTTTACAAGTGTGAAATACAATGTGTGGTTTGCAGTATTATGTAACTGAAAATAGCTTGTAATTGGATGTGAATAAGCTTCACATTGTATATGATGCCATTTCCCCCCCACCCAACCACCAAAATAAGTATTTGAACTTGACTAGGTTACTAAAAGCAAACTATTAAAAACTGTGGATGGGGGAAGAACTGTTAAAGTTTGGAAAATAACTACATTCCATCAACTACAGTATAAAGCAACATCGTTTAAACTAACTATTGGGATATTATGCACAACTTAAATATTTTGCTAGTACTGGGGATGCTAAATAGGAGAAATCCATTCACATTTTGAAGAATAGCTATCATTAGTTGGGGCAACAATTGCTAGTTAAGTGCATACGTGCCTGATTTTGAACCCAAGTTCACCCTATTATCAGCAAATAACCCAAACCGGTTGGTTTAGTTTTTATTTCAAATTTGTGTTTGAATAATCCAATCTTTTTTAAACAATCGTTAACACATATATTTTCACTATCCCTAAAATTGTAGAGCGCTTTATGAAGTAACTTTCGCAAGCTTAATGGACTATACTCTACTCCTGATAATTCAAATTGGTTTTGCACTTTAAAAAAATCTGAATTGCCACATAATTTGAATTAAGCCAATATAAATAATATAAGAAAGTAGGAAGATAGTGCAAAAATAAAATGTACTCAAGTATTTTGAATAAAGTGATCTTGCAGTAAGAGGAGTATCAACTCATTGTTCTTTGGGAGTCATTTGTTCCTGCACAATGCTTTGTATCCCAATTGTCTAAGGGCATTTCCTACAAAGACAGAAGTAATCCTAATCAGGTACTCCTTCATTCTGCCTCCAATTTCTTTGCCTGCAATTAATGTTGCACTTACATTGATATAGAATTGGATCCGATACGTAACATAATTGGGTGGCTTTTTAGCTCTATAGTACCCAAGCATTTGGCATGGAGGGATGTAGCGAATGGCATGTGGCGGTGCACGTGGGCCGTATTGCGGGCGAATGTCACGTGGTCGGTGCGGTGCGAACGAGCAGCGGCTGACGCGGTCATGTGCTCAGGGTGGTACGAAGGGGTGACGCGAAGTGCTTGGGGCGCAAAGCAGTAGAAGACAGCAGTCCGGTGGAGGAGTGAAGTGCGGGGCAGAAAAAGAGAGGAAGTCTGGGAGCACATGTTTAGGGAAGAAAAGTAAAGAGACACGAGGCAATGTAGGGGTGAGAGGAGCTCGGGGTGGGGGGGCAGGGAAAAGAGAGGAGCTCGGAGGCAGGAAGCAATTTAGGAGAGGGGAGATCGGGGGAGAAATGCAGAGTAAAATAGAAAATGCAGTGTATAAGAGAGGAGCAGAGTAAAAGACAGGATTACTCATGCCCCAGCGGAAAGTACTAACTTCCCTTAAGGGAAATAGGTTCTCAACGATTATACATTGTTTGCCTTGATTAGATGCTAGAACCAGGAGCAGGGGAGCTGAGTAAATACTGGCAAATTGGGTGAGGTTCCTAGTGTATAAAAGTAAACATTTCTGCAGAGCACAGAGCGGCATTAAATGGAGTGGATTTGAACAGAGTGTTTTAGTTGGGAATTTGGAAAGAGTGGGAATTCAGAGAAGAGGGGGAAGGAGTTGTTGCTTTTTGCCTACACTACTTCTAGTGCTTTATGTTACAAGTAGATATTTAATTTCAGTACCCTTAACTTAATCTAGATCAAGTAAGTAGTCAAGAAACTACACTGTAAATTAAGTTACCTAATTATAAATTTAATTAAATAAAACAAGGTCATATAGGGATGGCAGTGCAAGTGGTATGCCGCAACTGCAGCATGTGGGAGTTTGTGGAGAGCATTGTGATCCCGGACAACCACGTTTGCAGTAAGTGCCTGCATCTTGAGGAACTTCAGCTCAGAGTTTTTGAGCTGGAGTCTGAGGTGCAGACATTGCGGGGGCATCAGGGATGGGGAGAGTTACCTGGACACTTTGATCCAAGAGGCAGTCACATCCCTTAGGTTGGGTAGTGGTACAGGTCTGGTTAGTGACAGGAGGGTGTGACTGCAACTTGGGCAGGTAAGGGGACCCCAGGTGCAGTGCTGGAGGAGCCTCAGCCTTTGCCCTTGTCCAACAGGTATGAGGTTCTTGCTGCCTATGTGGATGAGGGAAAAGTCTGCAGGATGGATGAGCAAGCTGACCATGGCACCATGGTGCAGGAGGCCAATCAAGTGGGGGGAGTGAAAGGGAATGTAGTTCTGGTAGAGAACAGTATAGTCAGGGGGATAAATACTGTTCTCTGCAGCCGCGACCAACAGTTCCGAAGGTTGTGTTGCCTGCCCGGTGCCAGGGTTAAAGACATCTCCTCATGGCTGGAAAGGAACGTGGAGTGGGAGGGGGAGAATCCAGTTGTCGTGGTCCACAAAGGAACCAACGACATAGGTAGAACTAGAAATGAGGTTCTGCTGAGGGAGTTTGGGGAGCTAAGATCCAAATTAAAAAGCAGAACCTCAAAGGTAATAATCTCTGGATTGTTACCTGGGCCACGCGCAAATTGGCAAACAGATTAGAGGTTCAAATGCGTGGCTCAAAGAGTGGCGTGGGAGGAAGGGGTTTCAGTTCATGGGGCACTGGCACCAGTACTGAGGAAAGAGGAAGATGTTCCGATGGGACGGGCTCCACTTCAACCGGGCTGGGACCAGTGTCCTGATGAACATATAACTAGGGACGGAGACAGGTATTTAAACAAATGATGGGGGGGAAGAGGATTCAGGAAAGAGTAAATTTAAAAACAGCAAGAGAAATGTCAAGGCTCTAAAGCAGAGTATAGTTTGGGATAAAAAAGAGCAGAGTGGGTCAGGAAGGGACAGAGAGAGTAACAAAGGTAATAAGGCATCAGTGACTAAGTTGACATCAGGGAAAAATAGAAATAAGTCAAAGCTAAAGGCACTATATCTGAATGCGCAAAGCATTAGCAACAAAATAGATGAATTAATAGCGCAGATAGAAATTAACAGGTTTGATCTAATAGCCATAACGGAGATGTGGTTGCAAAGTGGCCACGGTTGGGAACTAAATATTCCAGGATACTTAACTTTTAGAAGAGATAGGCAAAATGGAAAAAGGGGCAGAGCAGCCCTGATAATAAAGGATGGGATAAAGACAGTAGAGAGAAAGGATCTTAGCTCCAAAAATCAAGAGGTAGGATCAGTTTGGGTGGAGCTAAGAAACAGCAAGGGGCAGAAAACATTGGTGGGAGTTGTTTATAGGCCCCCAAACAGTAGTTGTAATGTAGGGCAGATTATAAATCAGGAAATTAGAGGCGCATGTAACAAGGGTACAACAGTAATCATGAGGGACTTTAATCTACATATAGACTAGGCAAACCAAATTTGCAGTATTAGTGTGGAGGATGAATTCATGGAATGTATGCAAGATAGTTTTCTCGATCAGTATGTTGAGGAACCAACTAGGGAACAGGCTATTTTAGATCTAGTATTGCGCAAAGAGAAAGGGTTAATTAATAACCTTGTAGTAAAGGGACCTTTAGGGAAGAGTGACCATAATATGATAGAATTTTATATTGCGTTTGAAAGTGATTTAGTTAAATCCGAAACTAGGGTCTTAAATCTAAACAAAGCAAACTACGTAGGTATGAAGGGCGAGTTGATTACGGTAGATTGGGAAACTACATTAAAAGGTATGACAGTAGACAAGCAATGGCTGGCATTTAAAGAATTAATACATAATTTACATTCCTTTAAAGCACAGAAACCCCACAGGAAAAGTGGTCCAACCGTGGCTAACAAGAGAAGTTAGAGATAGTATTAGATCAAAGAGGCTTATAATGTTGCCACAAAGAGTAGTAAGCCTGAGGATTGGGAGGATTTTAGAATTCAGCAAATGATGACCAAGAAATTGATAAAGGGAAAATAGAATAAGAACATAAGACATAGGAGCAGGAGTAGGTCATTTGGCCCCTCGAGCCTGCTCCGCCATTCAGTAAGATCATGGCTGATCTGATCTTGGCCTCAACTCCACTTCCCTGCTCGTTCCCCATAACCCTCGACTCCCTTATCTTTCAAAAATCTGTCTATCTCCACCATAAATATATTCAATGGCTCAGCCTCCACAGCTCTCTGGGAAGAGAATTCCAAAGATTCACGACCCTCTGAGAGAAGAAATTCCTCCTCATTTGGGTGCCCCCTTATTCTGAAATTATGCCTAGTTCTAGATTCCCCCACGAGGGGAAACATCCTCTCTGCATCTACTCTGTCAAGCCCCTTCAGAATCTTATATGTTTCAATATGATCCCCTCTCATTCTTCTAAACTCCAATGGGTATAGGCCCAACCTGCTCAACCTTTCTTCATAAGACAACCCCTTCATCTCCGGAATCAACCTTATGAACCTTCTTTGAACTGCCTCCAATGCAAGTATATCCTTCCTTAAATAAGGAGACCAAAACTGTACGCAGTACTCCAGGTGTGGTCTCAACAACGCCCTGTACAGTTGTAACAAGACTTCCCTACTTTTATACTCCATTCCCTTTGCAATAAAGGCCAACACTCCATTTGCCTTCCTAATTACTTGCTGTACCTGCATGCTAACGTTTTGTGATTCATGTACAAGGACCCCCAGATCCCTCTGTACCTCAGCATTTTGTAATCTCTCCCGATTTAAATAATAATTTGCTTTTTTATTTTTCCTACCAAAGTGGATAAACTCGCATTTTCCCACATTAAACACCATCTGCCAGATTTTTGCCCACTCACTTAGCCTATCTATATCCCTTTGGAGATTCTTTGCTTTCAATTTGCTTTCCCACCTATCTTTGTATCAGCAGCAAATTTGGCTACATTACAGTCAGTCCCTTCATCCAAGTTATTAATATAGATTGTAAATAGTTGCGGCCCCAGCACTGACCCCTGCGGCACCCCACTAGTTAGTTTGCCAACCTGAAAATTACCCATTTATTCTGACTCTGTTTTCTGTTAGTTAGCCAATCCTCTATCCATGTTAATATATTACCCCCAACCCCGTGAGCTCTTATCTTGTGTAGTAACCTTTTAAGTGGCACCTTATCGAATGCCTTCTGGAAATTCAAATACACATCATCTACTGGTTCCCCTTTATCCACCCTGCTCGTTACATCCTCAAAGAACTCCAGCAAATTTGTCAAACATGATTTCCCTTTCATAAAACCATGCTGACTCTACTTGACTATATTATGATTTCTAAATGTCCTGCTACCACTTCCTTAATGATGGACTCCAGCATTTTCCCAATGACAGATGTTAGGCTAACTGATTGATAGTTGCCTGCTTTCTGTCTCCCTCCTTTCTTAAATATGGGCGTTACATTTGCGGTTTTCCAGTCCGCTGGGACCTCTCCAGAATCCAGGGAATTTTGGTAGATTACAACCAATGCATCCACTATCTCTGCAGCCACCTCTTAAGACTCTAGGATGCAGGCCATCGGGTCCAGGGGACTTGTCCACCTTTAGTCCCATTAGTTTGCCTAATACTTTCTCTCTGGTGATAGTGATTTTTAAGTTCCCCCCCCCACCCCACCCCAATAGCCCCTTGATTATCCATTATTGGGATGCTTTTAGTGTCTTCTACCATGAAGGCCGATACAAAATATTTGTTCAAAGTCTCCGCCATTTCCCTGTTTCCCCATTATTAATTCCCCAGACTCATCCTCTAGGGGACCAACGTTTACATTGGCTACTCTCTTCCCTTTTATATACCTGCAGAAGCTCTTACTGTCTGTTTTTATATTTCTTGCTAGCTTACTCTCATAAGCTATCTTCTCTCTATCATTTTTTTAGTCATCCTTTCCTGGTTTTTAAGTTTCCCAATCCTCTGGCCTTCCACTATTCTTCGCAACATTGTATGCTTCTGTTTTCAATTTGATACCATCCTTTACTTCCTTAGTTAGCCACGGATGGTTCATCCTTCTCTAAAGTCTTTCTTTCTCACTGGAATATATCTTTGCTGAGAGTTATGAAATATCTCCTTAAATGTTTGCCACTGCTTTTCTACAGTCTTACCCTGTAATATATTTTTCCAGTCCACTTTAACCAAGTCTGCCTTCATACCTTTGTAATTACCTTTGTTTAAGTTCAGGGCACTAGTTTGAGACCTAGCTTTCTCACCCTCAAACTGAATTTGAAATTCTACCATGCTATGATCACTCTTCCCAAGAGGATCCTTCACTTTGAGATCATTAATTAATCAAGCCTCATTACACATTACCAGATCTAAAATAGTCTTCTCCCTGGTTGGTTCCACAACATATTGTTCCAAGAAACCATCCCGTATACACTCTAAGAACTCTTCCTCAAGTCTACCTTTGCCAATTTCCTTTGTCCAATCAATATGAAGATTAAAATCTCCCATGATTATAGCCATACCTTTCTTACAAGCCTCTATTATTTCTTGATTTATACTCTGTCCTACAGTGTGGCTACTGTTTGGGGGCCTGTAGACCACTCCCACCACTGACTTCTTACCCTTATTATTTCTTATCTCCATCCAAACGAATTCTTAAAGCACATGGGATTGGGGGCAAGGTACTGACTTGGATAAAGAACTGGCTGGCAGACAGGAAGCAAAGTGTTGGAATAAACAGCTCTTTCTCCGAGTGGCAGGCAGTGACTAGTGGGGTACCGCAGGGATCGGTGCTAGGACCCCAGTTATTCACAATATATATTAATGATCTAGATGAGGGAACTAGATGTAATGGCCTAGAAATTCAGTTGGTTGCACCAGCCGGTAGCGCCTTAGGAGGAGGAGATGTTGGGCGCTAGGCGGCTAGCGGCCGGGCGCAGCGCGATCTGCGCTTCTCCCCAACTTCACTAGAGATTTAGTGTCGGCGCAAAGTCTTTGCGCGCGCTCAGCTGCGCGCGCAGTTCCTGACGTCATTTCATCGTGCAACGCCCTTTGTGCGCCCCAAACCAGAACTTCAGTGGCGCCGCCCTTCTTTGCGCCTGGCGCCCCCAGCGACTGGTAGAGGGGAACGGTTCCCAGTCGCTGCGGGGTGCGGGGGGCGCTATTTAAAGGGGACTCCTCCTGCATTATAAGTGACAGCCATTTTGTGCCAGTCCTTCTGTGTGAGAGACAAAGGCAGAGAGCTTTCTGCTTTGACTCAGCGCTCGCACAGGTACTTCTGGCTTCAGGCCAGAGCTTTGCACTTGGATTTCACTTTCAGTGCCATAGCCTTGAGTCGCCACATATACTGTAATGGGGGCTACAATGGGTGGAAACGTTGGCTTTCTGCATTGCATTCAAAGGGATCAGAGACGCCGTGAGAGAGTGCCAGTCATGGCCAGACGGAGAAGGGCCAACAGGTGTCGGCACAGGAGGCCTTACCCACCCAGGGTATACCGCCAGCAGTTCTCATATCTGAACATGTCTGAGGAGCAGTGTGTTCGGAGGCTGCGGTTCAGAAGGGAGGTGGTCACTGAGATCTGCCACCTGCTTCGCAGAGATCTGCAGCCACAGCTGAGGAGCAGGACGTCGCTGTCGGTGGCAGTGAAGGTGACGGTGGCTCTCAACTTCTATGCCACCGGCTCCTTCCAATCCGCTACTGGGGACATTGCCAACATCTCCCAGTTCGCGGTACATTGCTGCATCCGACAGGTGAACAATGCCCTTTTCAGAATGAGACGTCAGTACATCTCCTTCCCCATGACCCTGGACAAGCAGCAAGAGCGTACAATGGGATTTGGAAGAATAGCGGGCTTCACCATGGTCCAGGGCGTAGAACACAAAGCTAGGTGGGCGTGTGTGCTGTGAAGAGGATGCTGAGAAACGCCAGTATGATTTGGACAGGTTGGGTGATTGGGCAGATGTATGGCAGATGCAGTATAATGTGGATAAATGCGAGGTTATCCACTTTGGTGGCAAAAACAGGAAGGCAGATTATCTGAACGGCAATAGATTGGGAGAAGGGGAAGTGCAACGAGACCTGGGTGTGCTTGTGCACCAGTCGCTGAAGGTAAGCATGCAGGTGCAGCAGGCGGTTAAGAAGGCAAATGGTATGTTGGCCTTCGTAGCGAGACGATTCGAGTACAGGAACAAGGATGTCTTGCTGCAGTTGTACAGGGCCTTGGTGAGACCACATCTTGAGTATTGTGTGCAGTTTTGGTCGCCTTATCTGAGGAAGGATGTTCTTGCCATGGAGGGCGTGCAGCGAAGATTCACCAGACTGATACCTGGGATGGCAGGAATGATGTATGAGGAGAGATTGGGGTGATTGGGCTTATACTCGCTGGAGTTTAGAAGAATGAGAGGGGATCTCATTGAAACTTATAAAATTCTAACAGGACTAGACAGGCTAGATGCAGGAAGGATGTTCCCGATGGCGGGGGAGTCCAGAACCAGGGGTCACAGTCTAAAGATAAGGGGTAAGCCATTTAGGACAGAGATGAGGAGGAATTTCTTCACCCAGAGAGTGGTGAACCTGTGGAATTCTCTACCACAGGAGGCGGTTGAGGCCAATTCATTAAATATATTCAAGAAGGAGTTGGATATATTTCTTAAGGCTAAAGGGATCAAGGGATATGGGGAGAAGGCAGGGACAGGGTACTGAGTTCGGATGATCAGCCATGATCTCATTGAATGGCGGAGCAGGCTCGAGGGGCCGAATGGCCTACTCCTGCTCCTATCTTCTATGTTTCTATGTTTCTACGTCTTGATCTTCTAGGCCAGTATCATTTCTCATTACTGCACTGATCTCATCCCTTATTAACAGAGCTACACCACCTCCTTTTCCTTTCTACCTATCCTTACATAATGGCAAATAATCCTGAATATTCAGTTCCCAGCCTTGGTCACCTTGCAATCATGTCGCTGTAATGGCTATCAGATCATGCCCATTTATTTCTATTTGTGCTGTCAACTCATCTATCTTGTTACGAATGCTGCGTGTGTTCAGATATAGAGCTTTTAATTTTGTCTTTTCACCATTTTTCCCTACTCTGACTGCTCTTTTTGATGCACTCTTATGTATATACGCACTGTCCCTTCCTATCACATTCTGGTTATCATTACCCCTATCGCTACCCTGCACTTTTGCCTTTTCATTTTTCTTTGACTTTTTTAATTTCAGCTCAGCGTATCACTCCCACCCACTATTTAGTTTAAAGCCCTATCTACAACCCTAATTATTCGATTCGCCAGGACAATGGTCCCAGCCTGGTTCAAATGAAGCCCGTCCCAACGGAACAGCTCCCTCCTATCCCAGTACTGGTGCCAGTGCCCCAGGAATCAAAACCCATTTCTCCCACACCAACCTTTGAGCCACTCATTCATCTCTCTGATCTTATTTACCCTATGCCAATTTGCACGTGGCTCAGGTAGTAATCCAGAGATCATTACCTTTGTGGTTCTGCTTTTTAATTTAGCCCCTAGCTGCTCATACTCCCTCAGAAGAACCTCTTTCTTTGTCCTACCTATGTCGTTGGTACCTACATGGACCACGACAACTGGATCTAACGAGAGTAAACTAGCGAGAGGCATAAAAACAGACTTCTATAGGTATGTAAAAAGGAAAAGATTAGTGAAAGTAAATGTGGGTCCCTTTACAGGTTGAGACAGGAGAAATTATAATGGGGAATAAGGAAATGGCAGAGAAATTAAACAAATATTTTGTGTCTGTCTTCACGGAAGACGCAAAAAACTTCCCTGAAATAGTGGAGAACCAATGCTCTAACGAGAATGAGGAACTGAAAGAAATTAGTATTAGTAAAAAAATAGTACTGGAGAAATGAATGGGACTGAAAGCTGATAAATCTCCTGGACCTGATGGCCTGCATCCTAGGATTTTGAAAGAGGTGGCTATAGAGATAGTGGATGCATTGGTTGTCATTTTCCAAAATTCCATAGATTCTAGAACGGTTCCTGCAGATTGGAAGGTGGCAAATGTAGCCTCACTATTTAAGAAAGGAGGGAGAGAGAAAACGAGGAACCAAAGACCAGTAAGCCTGGCATCAGTAGTAGGGAAAATGCTAGAATCTATTATTAAGGACATGGTAACAGGGCACTTAGAAAATAATAATAGAATTGGGCAGAGTCAACACGAATTTATGAAAGGGAAATCATGTTTGACAAATCTATTAGAGTTTTTTGAGGTTGTAACTAGCAGAATAGATAAGGGGGAAACCAGTGGATGTGGTATATTTGGATTTTCAGAAGGCATTCGATAAGGTGCCATACAAGAGGTTATTAAACAAAATTAGGGCTCATGGGATTGGGGGTAATATACTAACATGGACTGAGGATTGGTTAAAGGACAGAAAACAGAGAGTAGGAATAAACGGGTCATTTTCAGGTTGGCAGGCTGTAACTAGTGGGGTACCGCAAGGATCAGTGCTTGGGCCTCAGCTATTCACAATTTATATCAATGATTTGGATGAGGGGACCAAATGTAATATATCCAAATTTGCTGATGATACAATGCTGAGTGGGAATGTAACAGGAGGATGCAAGGAGGCTTCAAGGGGATTTAGACAGGCTAAGTGAGTGGGCAAGAACTTGGCAAATGGAATATAATGTGGAGAAATGTGATGTTATCCACTTTGATAGGAAAAATAGAAAAGCAGAGTATTTTTTAAATTGTGAGAGATTGGGAAATGTAGGTGTTCAGAGGGACCTGGGTGTCTTTGTACAAGAATCACTGGAAGTTAACATGCAGGTACAGCAATCAATTAGGAAAGCAAATGGTATGTTGGCCTTAATTACAAGAGGATTTGAGTATAAGAATAAAGATGTCTTATTGCAATTATATAGGGCCCTGGTGAGACCACACCTGGAGTATTGTGTAGAGTTTTGGTCTCCTTACTTAAGGAAGGATATACTTGCCAGAGAGGGAGTGCAACGAAGGTTCAACAGACTGGTTCCTGGGATGGGGGGATTGTCCTATGAGGAGAGATTGAATAGACTAGGCCTATATTCTCTAGAGTTTAGAAGAATGAGAGGTAATCTTACAGGACTTGACATTGTAGATGCAGAGAGGATGTTTCCCTTGGCTGGGGAGTCTAAAACCAGGGGTCACCGTCTCAGAATAAGGGGTTGGCCATTTAGGACTGAGATGAGGAGAAATGTCTTCACTCAGAGGGTGGTGAATCTTTGGAATTCTCTACCCTAGAGGGCTGTGGAGGCTCAGTCGTTGAGTATATTCAAGACAGACACCGATAGATTTTTGAATATGAAGGGAATCAAGGGATATGGCCTACTCCTGCTTCTATTTCTTATGTTATTATACATATACAAATAAATAAAATTCATTGTATATGGTGCCCAATGTGGGTCTTGAGTAATTAAAAAAGTGACAATCTGCAAACATAATTTTTAAAAATCCTAGAGTTAGATAAGTAATAAAAGAAAAGGCAATCAGTAGTAATATATGCGGGAGATATAATAAACCACTTCACCAAGATAGACAAATAACGGTCCAGGACTAACCATCCGAGAAAAACATATGAATTACAATACTTAGTAACTGTTCAAGAGAGAACCCCAAGGAGATAATGTGGACCAAATTGAGAGAGAAAATAAAGGTGTCCGATAAGGATAAACAAGAGATATCTGCAGGAACAGAAACGTCAGAAATAAGTACCAATATACGGAAATTCAAAGGACAAAAGAAAAAGTCAGATTTAATGCACGTACAGATAATTTCACTGAAACAGACGATGAAACAGATAATGAGGACAGGAAAGTAAAAGAGCTAGTACAGAGTCAGAGATAGATATCGGGCAGAGTTAGAGTTAGAGACACAGATAGAGATGATAGAGATAGAGTTAAAGTTAAATTACAGAGTCAGGAAAAGATAGTACAGTCAGTCAGAGATAGCATAGAATCAGAGATTGAGATAGTACAGTCAGTCAGAGATAGCATAGAATCAGAGATTGAGATAGTACAGTCAGTCAGAGATAGCATAGAATCAGAGATTGAGATAGTACAGTCAGAGGTAGAGATAGTACAGAGCCAGGGTCAGAGTCAGCGATAGAGATAGTATAAGAACAACTTACATTTATATTGCACCTTAAACATCCCAAGGCACTTCACGGAGTGTCATCAAAACAAAATTTTGTCACCGAGCCATATAAGATGATAGGGCAGATGACCAAAAGCTTGGTCAAAGAGGTAGGTTTTAAGGAGTGTCTTAAAGGAAGAAAGAGAGGTAGAGAGGAGGAGGGGTTTAGGGAGGGAATTCCAGAGCTTAGGACCTAGGCAGCTGAAGACATGGCCGCCAATGGTGGGGCTATTAAAATTGGGGATGTTCAAGAGGCCAGAAAAGGTGGAGCGCAGTTATCTCGGAGGATTGTAGGGCTGGAGGAGGTTACGGAGATGGGGGGGGGGGGGGGGGCGATGCCATGGAGGGATTTGAAAACAAGGATGAGAATTTTTAAATCGAGGCATTGCTTAACTGGGAGCCAATGTAGGTCAGCGAGCACGTGGGAGATGGGCGAGCAGGACGTGGTGAGAGAAAGGACACAGGCAGAAGAGTTTTGGATGACTTCAAGTTTATGGAGGGTAGGACTATGGAGGCCAGCCAGGTGTGCATTGGAATAGTCAAGTCTAGAGGTAACAAAGGCATGGATGAGGGTTTCAGCAGCAGATAAGTTGAGGCAAGGGCAGAGATGGGCGATCTTAGTGATGGCGCAGATATGAGGTAGGAAGCTCATCTCGTGATCAAATATAACACTAAGGTTGCAAACAGACTGGATCAGCCTCAGACAGTTGCTGGGGGAGGGATAGAATCGGCAGTCAGGGAACGGAGTTTGTGGCGTGGACCGAAGACAATGGCTTCAGTCTTCCCAATATTTAATTGGAGGAAATTTCTGTTCATCCAGTGTAGGATGTCGGACAAGCAGTCTGACAGTATAGAGGTTGAGAGGTACAGCTGGGTATCATCAGTTTATATGTGAAAACTCACGCTGTGTAGTCAGATGATGTCACCGGGGGGGGGGGGGGGGGCATGTAGATGAGAAATAGGAAAGTCACAGGTAGAGATAGTACAGTCAGTCACAGGTACAGATGAGTCACGTCACAACACCAACACACACACACACACACACACACACACCAACACACACACACATTACCCCTGACAAAAATAGACACAAAGAACTACTAAAGGAAATCCATGAAGGCATGGGTGGATTAGATTTATCTGTGCAAATTATGTTCTGTAAACTTGAGACCTACTGGTAGCCCGGGATAGTGAATGATGTAAAATTATACATTAGAAACTGTATACAATGTGCTAGTAAAAAAAGGTGGATGAAAAAAAACAGTTGAGCCTAAAGTAAAAGATAAGGAAACAGGTGAAAAAAAAGCCCAGAAAAGGAGCTAGAGGCTAAACAGCAAAGATAGAAAAGAAGGAGCCAAAGGAACCCTCCAAACCAGAATCCAATGAGGATGAAAAGAAAAAGGAATCAAAAGTAGAGCCCAATACAGAAGAAAACAAAGATGCTAATAGCCATGAGAAAAAAGCAAAGAAAAATGAACTTGAACATAGTTGAACAATATTAAGGGAAAGGAGAGAATTTCAATATCTATCGTAAAACACATATACTGTTGAAAGACAGAAACTGTTGTGTTTCAGGGAGCTGTGGAGAACATAGCAATGAAGAAACCCAAAGAGAGAACTCAACTGTTTGAACAAGTTAGCAACGAGAACTATCTTAATGAATATGACAAGGAGGAGGAAATGATGAATGCGGAAGGTCAGTTCAGCTACAACAAAAAGATGAAAATCCAATGCAATGGACACCATCAGTTTTGTGATGGGCGAGAGAACTGCTAATCTCAGAGTGCAGCCGCCTGCTTGTGCAGCTCGTTCTGCAAGCAGGGCATATGGTGATGTGCGGCGGCCGTGTCGCAGGCGAACATTATGCGGTCGGTGTGGCGCAAACGAGTGGGGCCGAGGTCATGTGCTCTGGGCAGCATGAAGGAGTGGCACGAGGGGCTTAGGGCATGAAGCAGCGTATGGCAGAAGTCCGGTGGGAGAGAGAAGAGCGGGGCAGAAGGAGAGGGGAGGGCGGGGAGTACCCATCCAGGGAAGAAAAGTAAAGAGGCGTGAGGCAATGTAGGGAAGAGAGGAGCTTGGGGCGAAGGAGAAGGAGGAGAGGAGCTCGGGGACAGAAAGCAATGTAGAAGAGGGTAGCTCAGGGTAGGGACGCAGGGGGTGCACACGAGAGAGAGAGAGCGAGGAGGCCGCAGGGCGAAAGAGGTGTGCAGGATAAGAGAGGGGTGCAGGATAAAAGAGAGGAGTAAGAGAAAGGAGCAGAGTAAAATTACTACATGCTGTAACTATATACCTATTGGTAAATTAACATTTACAAACTCATTTACAAAGATTAGTTCCTTTATGCCTAACTCAATTTCAGGTAGTTGATAATGCAGTTCATTAGCACCATGATTTGTATGATAGTCTTTTTTTTAATTCCCAGTGAAAACATTACTTTTCAATACAGTATAACAGTGTTCAAAAAGAGCAACACTCCTGCCTGTCTCCTCAACCTAATGTAAATGATTGCAGCATTTTATATCTTATGCTTGATCCTTCATCTTATACTGCAAACTAAAGAGATTCCATAGTAGTTAACAGAGACATTACCACAAATCAGCATACTGTGTTGTTAGAAGAAAAGCCTATTTGACTGCAATGATACAGCCAGACTTCTCCAGATCAGGTGGTTACTCATAGTTAATGATCTGTGACATACCACACAAGTAGTTATAAAAAGACTTCTTATACACAGCACGTGCAACAATATTTGCTTTCTGGATGGCTAAATGAATGAAGACATTGAATGTAACTGTAAATATGAAATCAAAAGAAAACTTACAAGAAACATGTTTTCTTTGAGTAATGCAAATGTGAACATTTTCCATTAATACTTAACCTTTCGGTGCAGGACAGTGACCACAAAGAGCACCCTAACCAATGAGGCAGATTGTTTCTTTTAATGTCTTAAACCTACCAATTGCAAAAGTGAAGCTCCTGGGGACCCGACAGAGGGATACCATGCTGGATCATAATTTTTCATTGAAATTTACTGTATTAATATTGTTATTTTATCTTTTAGTATTATTACTCTGCTGTACTGTTTTAAGGGCTTATAGATGATTTATTTCATATATATAGAAAAATGACAACACGTTTCGTGTTATGACATCTTGAGGCTACCTGAAATTTAATAGTAGTGCTAGGTTATGTCAGGTATCACCCACCTCAGCAGATTTAGAGCAGTATATTGAAAATGACATGAAAAATAATTATTGAAGTGGTGTCATTGATTAGAACCGTTGCAATACGATTGCATTAAACATCTAAATTTGTCACTCATTTGTTGCACATATACTTGTAGAGTAAAAATTAAAATAATATTCAATTTCAAGGGAGCTCTTCCTTTTGCCCAAAATTTGTGCTTTGGGAAAAATATATACAGTTCACATCTCTGTTTTGTATGCTGTATGTGAAACTATGGAGGTTATTTTCATGTGTGTAAAGTTAAAGAAAAAAAAGGTTTTACTAAACCATCTATATAAACCAACAACATTCTAATACAATATTTTTCTTTAACTTTGCACAGAAGAAACCCTATACACTTAAAACATTTTACAGTATATGGACAAAATTTCACAGTACTAAAAATACTAATTATTTTAATAAAGGTACTATTTACAAGTGATTCTAGAGAAATATTAGTGTTGAAGAGATCAGACGAACATTAAATACTGCAAAAAAGACCATCAAAGGCATATCAGTGGCAACTGAGTAATATCATGGATATAATAAAAAAAATTATACTAAATCATGTTCCAAATATAAAAATATAAAAGTCTTTAAAATGTAGAAAGTTCTTTATCTGTACATTTTAGTCCCCTGACAGATTCTCCTAAAAGTTTTGATCAATACTGTCCAAAGATTTTTACAAAAACAGTTGACAATGCAGCAGACTTACAAATATGTCCAGTTTTAGATGGTGGAAAAACAACTGAAACCTAGCAGAGAGGAAAAATGTAAAGGATGGTGTTAAGAATTAAAGTATGCAGAATTTAAACCAAGGTACAAATTCTGTGCATTGGACTGATGTAGTTCTGTTCACTGCAGCAATGAATACAAAAACAATCTAATTTTTTAAACAATGTGTGTACTTTAGAGTAAATACTGGTTAATAACGTTATGATAAATTTAAATTGTTTATATACAATTATGCCACCTACTTTAAGATATGTCAGCACCAACAAAATAGAAAAAGTCAATCTAGATATCAAGCATCCCTAAACTAACAGCTGCTTCAAATATTAGTTTGAGAAATGTACAGTAGCCTGCAGAGACTGGGGCCAGAATTTTTAACGTGGATTCTGATCGGGTGCGTGCGGGCTGCGTAGCAGGTCGGGAACGCAATGTTATACTCAACGCGTTCTTCAGGGCGACTTTAACTTAATGGTGCCACTTAAAGCAATCATGCGCGTTTTCCGGCAGAATTAAATGGAGAGGGTCTGATGACGTCATCGATGACTCGTTTCCACCGCCGATGTTTAAAGCAGCCTTGCATATATCTCACTTGAGGGTTGCTAGAGGAGTGTGGAAGCTGAAATACAAAGGTCTGAGTGCTGTTCTAACCTATCAATGATGGATACTCAAAGGCAAAGGGCTGCACCCCAATTTTCTGATGCATCCCTGAGATAGGCGCAAGACACCAAAAGAGCATGGAGATAGCAGAGGAGGTCAGCAGCAGGGATGTGGTCAGCCAGAAGTGCCGAGTGGATGATTAATATCAGCCTCCTCCTGAGGTCTCCACCATCACAGAAGCCAGTCTTCAGCCAATTCGATTCACTCCATGTGATATCAAGAAACGGCTCAGCGCACTGGATACAGCAAAGGCTATGGGCCCCGACAACATCCCGGCTATCCTGCTGAAGACTTGTGCTCCAGAACTAGCCGCGCCTCTAGCCAAGCTGTTCCAGTACAGCTACAACACTGGCATCTAGCCGACAATGTGGAAAACTGCCCAGGTATGTCCCGTCGACAAAATGCAGGACACATCCAATCCGGCCAATTACCGCCCCATCAGTCTACTCTCAATCATCAGCAAAGTGATGGAAGGTGTCATCGACAGTGCTATCAAGCGGCACTTACCAATAACTTGCTCACTGATGCCAAGTTTGGGTTCTGCCAAGACCACTCTGCTCCCAACCTCATTACAACCTTGGTCCAAACATGGACAAAGGAGCTGAATTCCAGAGGTGAGCAGAGAGTGACTGCCCTTGACATCAAGGCAGCATTTGACCGAGTGTGGCATCAAGGAGCCCTAGTAAAACTGAAGTCAATGGGAATCGGGGGGTAAACTCGCCACTGGCTGGAGTCATACCTAGCACAAAGGAAGATGGTTGTGGTGATTGAAGGACGGTCAATCATCACAGCCCTAGGACATCACTGCAGGAGTTCCTCAGGGCAGTGTCCTAGGCCCAACCATCTTCAGCTGCTTTATCAATGACCTTCCCTCCAACATAAGGTCAGAAATGGGGATGTTCGCTGATGACTGCACAGTATTCAGTGCAATTCACAACTCCTCAGATAATGAAGCAGTCCATGCTCGCATGCAACAAGACCTGGGCGACGTTCAGGCTTGGGCTGATAAGTGGCAGGTAACAATCACGCCACAGAAGTGCCAGGCAATGACTATCTCCAACGAGAGTCTAACCACCGCCCCTTGACATTCAATGGCATTACCATTGCCAAATCCCCCACCATCAACATCCTGGGGGTTACCATTGACCAGAAACTTAGCTGGTCCAGCCACATAATATTGTGGTAACAAGAGCAGGTCAGAGGCTAGGTATTCTGCGGCAAGTGTCTCACCTCCTGACTCCCCAAAGCCTTTCCACCATCTATAAGGCAGAAGTAAGGAGTGTGATGTAATACTCTCCACTGCCTGGGCGAGTGCAGCTCCAACAACACTCAAGAAGCTCGACACCATCCAGGACAGATTGGCACCCCATCTACCACCTTAAACATTCACTCCCTCCACCACCAGCGTACCATGGCTGCAGTGTGTACCATCTACAAGATGCACTGCAGCAACTCGCCAAGGCTTCTTCGGCAGCACCTCCCAAACCCACGACCTCTTCCACCTAGAAGGACAAGGGCAGCAGGTGCATGGGAACACCACCACCTCCAAGTTCCCCTCCAAGTCACATACCATCCTGACTTAGAATTATATCGCCGATCCTTCATCGTCGCCGAGTCAAAATCCTGGAACTCCCTACCTAATAGCACTGTGGGAGTACCTTCACCACACAGACTGCAGCGGTTCAAGAAGGCGGGTCACCACCACCTTCTCAAGGGCAATTAGGGATGGGCAATAAATGCTGGCCTTGCCAGCGACGCCCTCATCCCATAAACGAATAAAACAAAACTGGATCCAGTGCAGGAAACAATTTAATGATCTCATGAGGTCAGGAAAGGTGAGTGCAATGCCACTCACCTTCATCCTGATGTGCCTGTCACCACATTCCCATCACTCTTCCTTCCCAAGCCTACTCCTGCAAATAATTCCTTATACCAACATATGTTCCAGGTCCACCCATCCCTCTCTATGTACATACTCACATCCCCATCTGACTAACCACCCCTGACACTCACCCTCATTCTAATGCAATCATAGCAAGTAACACCACAGAAGGAGGCCATTTGGCACCCCATTCCCTTATATTCACCCTCCACAGATGTAACCCATCCATTCCTTACACTCATTTCATCACTCTCAAAGTTCTCTTCTTTCCCTCCTTGCAGGAGAAAAGAGCCCGGTACGTGCGGGAGGGGGAGAGAACCGGAGGTGGTTTTCACCCAACTGACAGCAGCAGAGGAGGGAGCCCTGGAGATATCGGGAGTTGCAGAGCTGCTGGCAGTGGGAGACGGAGAGGGGGGGACATCCCAGCAACCTAGTGACAGAATTACATCTCATACAGCCACATGGCATACAGCACTCATATAGTGACTGATGTCAGCAGCCAGTCAAATGCCATCATGTGCATAATAGTAATGTTACCCATTCCTATTATAACACTTCTAAATAATCTCTTTACTCTCCCACAGGTCCATCAAGTGCCCCCACCCACCACTGTCCAGTTGGAGGAGGAAGACGAATCCTCAGAGTTACTCGGTTCCCGTATGACAGAGTAGTGTTGTCACCTGGTGTCTCTCACTTCACAAGTGAGCACGAGCAGATGGTGTTGACAGGGGCACCAGTGGAGACTCATCGGAGGGCGCAGGAAACTCCAAGCTCTACACAGCTGCATGCAGACGCTGAGACTCAGGGTCCATCGAGAAAGAGGATGATTTTGGAGGGGCAACAAC
Source organism: Somniosus microcephalus (assembly GCF_052327205.1). Lineage (NCBI taxonomy): Eukaryota > Metazoa > Chordata > Chondrichthyes > Squaliformes > Somniosidae > Somniosus > Somniosus microcephalus. The sequence continues at coordinate 166,301,684 of NC_140988.1, forward strand.
AACAACTGCATGAGGCTCTTGCATCTTTTGCTGCTGTGATGTTTGCAAATGTGCAGAGAATGAAGGAGCCCATCTCCAACATGAGCACCATCAAGTCGCAGGTGATGACAATGATGTGCTGTTCCATGGCAAGGATGGCCACCTACATGAAGCAGCAAATGCACTAGTCACCCGAGTACATGCTAGCTGTGGACAACAGATGCTCACCGACCTCATCTCTAGGAGGGATATAAACATAGACTTGGGCGCTCATTGCCCCACTGATGTGCAGCAAGGTGCTCTCCATGAGAGGGATGATGGTGACAGAGGCACTCCCACTTCTCCGTTACCTCCCCCTCAGTCAGAGCCCCACATGCTTCCTCGGACCCTGATGATCGAGTCTGCCCCTGCACAGTTGCAGGAGGAGCAGACATTGGTGGGGTCATCACAGGTTCCAAAACCCAGAGGATGCCCGGCAAAAGTGTCTAACCAGTCACAGCAGGGAAGTGAGCAGCCTGCCTCTACCTCTGCTGAAGCTCAGCGGTTGCACCTTGTAGAAGCACTCGGAAAAGAAAAAAAAGAGACACAAAAGTAGAAGCACAAGGGTATGCACATGGGTGTATGAAAAAATTTTAGTGCTAAGTTTCAGTTCTTTTGATGACACAAATAAATGTATTTCCTTGCGCCACTTTCCGGTCTTATCCATTTTTCCCTGCTATCTTGGAAGTGGCTGTCACTTGGAATGAATGGTGAGACATTACTTAACCTCGCATACTGGGAGTTTGGGCGAGAGCAGTGGCTTGTTGATTGTAGGGATGCTTTACGGTATTGTTGGGGTTGGGGGGGGGCGGGCGGGGAGGGCCTTAGTACAGCATGTGGCAGCCATGTGGTTGCATTGGAGTAAGTTAAGTAAATCTGGCCATGATGAGGTCATCCCAGGCAGCAATGTGCGCCACTGTTGGTGCCATCCCCACCTCAGGTTGCTCTTCCTCCTCCTCTGTAGAGGCTGTGTGCTGTGCGCCTTGCTCCTCCTGCAGTTCCAATCCTCACTGCTGCGCTATGTTGTGCAGCACATAGCAGACAACGATGATTCTGGAGACCCTGGCTGGTGGGTACTGAAGGGCTCCTCCAGATTTGTCAAGGAATCTGAAGCACATCTTCAGCATGCCTATTGTTTGCTCTATGACACATCTGGTGGACATGTGGCTCTCATTATAACGTTGCTTGGCCTCAGTACTTGGTATCAAGGGTGTCATGTCAAACATGGCATCAGTCCACTTGGGTGATGCATCTGTGGCAGCCGACTGCAAGATCCTGAAAATGTCTGCTGTAGATCCCTGGAAGGAGCCTGAGGCAAAGACGTTGAGGGCGGTGGTGACTTTGACAGCCACTCGTAAAAAAAGTGTCCACCAGGACGTCTGGGCAGCAGGTCTTGTTCCAGCAAGCTACGAATGTCTGCGACAACCTGGGATGATAGCCGGAGCCTCCTGAAGCACTGCTGCTCAGTCATGTTGAGGATGCTCATCCTCTGTTTATATACCCTGTGTTGGGGGTATCGCCTCCGGTGGGCTGCAGCCCTGTGGTGCCCCCTCCTGTGGAGCATCAGGTCATTGAGGAGAAGGCTGCTGGTGGTGGTGGGGCTCATCTTGGTCCGATTCTGAGGACCAAGGTGAGACAGTATAAGCGGTGCCCATGCTGATGTAATAGATGGCAGGTAGAGATCAGAGGGTCAATCCCTCAATGTTGTTATAGTGGCTAGCAATGTGGTGAGTGGCTTCTGAGGGTTCAGAAATGACCTGCATACTGCTGACACATAAATCTGTGGACAAAATGGAGTGAGCAAGAGCCTTTCCATGAGGCAAGTAATGAGGTGTAATGTTGCAGTATTTATGTGCTTTCCCCAGCTCTCAATGAATTGACTCGCCAATGGCCACTGAGCTTCCGGCTCGCTTCACAGGTAAGGTACCCGAGCTACGTGAATCCCATGCTCCTGCAGTAAAATTCAAAAGCTGGTTTTAAAAACCCTTTTAAGGGTCTCTCAACACGCAGTTAATGACTTGAATGAGCTCGCCCACCTCTGCCAATCGGGTCCGTGTCGCGCTTTCAAAGCCGCCAGAGTTAAATGCACAATTTCCAGGATTTTTTACTGCCAACCCGCACGCTCGGTAATGGAAAATTCTGGCCTAATAGTTTAACTTTCTTCAAATTAGTAGATTGCTTTTCATACAAAAGCAAAATACTGCGGATGCTAGAAATCTGAAATAAAAACAGAAAATGTTGAAAATACTCAGCAGGTCAGGCAGCAGCTGTGGAGAAAGAAACAGGGTTAACGTTTCAGGTTGGTGACCTTTCATCAGAACTGGAAAATGTTACAGATGTAACAGGTTTTAAGCAAGTACAGAGGCAGGGAAAGGGGGATGGGAGGAAAGAGCAAAAGGGAAGGTCTGTGATAGGGTGGAAGGCAGGAAAGGTTAAATGATCACTTTTCATATCCATTCTAATCATTATTTTTGGGTGTTAACTAAAAAAATGTTTAAATACAAGGAAAGCGTCACTTCCTTACTTCTTTGTAATTTCTACCACATACCATAAACACTGCTGTGTTTTTTGCAATGGGTCACACAGGTACACCGATTTACAAGTCAGAAAATGTGTATAAGCATGGAATTTACACACTGGATTACAGCAATTTAGATAATGTAAATCAAATTATTCACAACTGAAAAAAATGCTTAAATCAGACTCTTAAACACAACCTCAATGACAGAGCAAGATAAATAAGCTGAATGGCCTTTTGTTGTTCCTACATCATTATGTCCTTGTAAGCATTTAGCAGACTATTGGATATATATCAGGCATGTTAACACTGGCTGATTTTTTCCCTCTATAACCCAGAGATGCTAAGCCCAGTTGTGCTGACTCAACACAGGCCTGCGATCAAACTTTGGACCTTCCTGGTCGGTATGTCTTGACCACTTTCTGGATAAACTTAAATCCATCAGGGGACTTCCTACCTCGTGCTTATAATGAAAACAACCTGTCTGCATTTTCTGATTCTGGGAAAGATAATTTTTCCAGAACGTGCTATGAATTTAAAGCCACTAATAGTAACTGCATGAAAGCAATTTTTTGAGGAGACAAATTATTTTTCCCCCACTTTTCTTTATGGCAAATGATTTTTAAATAAATTATAGCAAGTTAGGATTTAAACAATCCAGGTGTCTTCCCTATGCTGCCAAACACTGCAGACCTTTGAACTTCTTCTATTTATACTTAACCCAATTCACTGCACCACGTCTTGTTCACCATATGTCTATTGTAGCACAACTATTCCCACTGGTGCAATAAATGGCTTCTTAGTTTATTATAACAACCGTTGGATATGCAAGATAGAGCCAGAAACAACACCTTCAGTGAACCACCAACAGAAGCCGATTTAGCTTACATGTCAGATCATGTAGCATCCCTTTATTATAAAATATGATCCTTACTTTTCCACAGCAAGCCAGACGTCAGTAATTAGGCATATGTCAGATGCATTCTATATAGGACGATCTTGTAGACTCTGTATAAAGCTCCATTTTTAGCAGTTAGTTTAATTCGTTACACTGATTACCATGGCATCAATCCAAATGCTGAAGGTTTCTTAAGTTTCTGATTTAACACACAAATATATAATAAAAAGAAACTAAAATGCATTAAAGTATAATAAACAAAATAAGGCAACACTGAATAGCTTTCTCACAGATAGAATCGTCTATCCAGTACTCTACATTATATAGCAGTGTTAAAGAGACAAGCCTATTTATTTCTGGCTACATGAATAGTGACATTCTCCCTTTTCAGTTGACATCACAGTGGGCAGGAATTTCAGTAAAAATTTCACCAAATAGGGTAGATTATCTGGAATTTGGTTATAACTCAACATAGTGTAATTGTGCACAAAGCAGAAGTGTGCTTCAGGAGGGACTCGTATACATTACTACTGTACTATTGTGTAAGGAACAGGGTAGTCACCAAGTCACTAGTATTTATTTGGAAGCGAGGGAATAATTTTCTTTCCTCTCTTTAGGTTTTTCCATTCACTATTCTCTTGCTAAGAGGACAAGGTGGGTGACCTAGTCCTAGGCTTGTGCCCAGCACACTTTTTAAGTCAGTTAATAGGAGGGAGGGAGTGTGTGTGCGCATGTGCATGTGCCAATCTGATTCTCCTACCAATTTTACTTCCCTCACCTGGAGGGGGGAGGGGGGGGGAAGACCCTGGTTGGGCCAAGACTGAAATTCAGAGCTCACACTTGGAGGTATTCAGGCACAGAATTTTGGATCTCCAATGAACTTAAATTCACTGCTACTAATACAAGTTCTTTTGCAGCACTTGTGTGCAGAAATTGCAATAGAAATAAACACGCCTTGCAATTGCTAATGGGCGAATGATGCAAGCCCATCACTACCACCAGGTTTGCATTGGATGATGAGAGTAAAGAAAAAGACTGGTCTTGTTCTTTGAGACTGTACTATTACATTTGAATAACGATAAGTTATGCAAAGTCTTTTGAAATAATTACATCAGCTATGTTTAATTTGTTTATGAAAAATCTAAGAAACTGCTCTTCAGATAAGGTTATCCTTTTTGTGCAACTGCATACAACTTGCAACTATTATTGTTTTTGTTTAAAATTCTTGTGTCATGGGAACTTCCAAGGTGGTTTCACACCACTTCTGATAAATCTATTTGCACTCAACAATGGTTGCCTTAAACTGCAGTTATACAACAGATTTTGGGGCAACTCAACATAATCTATATATATAAAGCGGCTCTTCTGTCTGTCTGTCCCGATGTCTGTCTGTCTGTCCGTTCTCTATACGTTTGAAAGTTACAGAGCGTACCGACGCGCGCGTCGCCTCAAAAGAAAGCTTGCGATTCCGGACCGGTCATAGGCGTATTTACGTTTCGGCCGGACAAAAATCCCGTCCGCAGTATCCCAAAAACGTTCAGCGTTCCGCTCATTAGCATCTCATTAGCGACCGTGTGACGTCGAGGTCGACCAATCGGACGGCGGGTTCCTGGCGCGTGCCGTCCGACAGTTGAGTGTCGAGTGACTCGACGATTGACCAATCCTACGCTTCGGTGACCTGACCGGTCGACCAATCGGGTGCGTGTGTGGGCGGGCCTTATCCTTCTGAACCGAGGTGAGTGGCCGCCATCTTGATTTTTCACGATTTTTTCCCCCACACTTTCTGTGTGTTAGGGAACTAAGGTAAATATTTGAATTATGTGTTAGGGAATTAATTAACAATTTATTTCAGTTTTATATTGTGTTTAGCAACCCCCCCGACCCTCCTCCTCACCCTCACGCAGGGGGGACTCGGTGCTGGTCTCCAGGCCCGCTGCAGGCAGGCCTGAAGCTCCAAAAATTTCTCTATCTCTCCCCTCTCTCTCTCTCCTTCTCCTCTTCCCTCTCTGTCTCTCTCTACTTCCCCCTCTCAGGTTTGACGGTGTCGGGGCCCGAAGTGAGCCGCTCTAACGGCCGCCAGCCCGCGGGGTTTCCCTGCCTACTCCCCGCGGGCCGCCTCGCGCCGCTGGCACTGACAGCGCATGCGCCGCCTGCCCGCGAGAGCCCGCTATGGCTTTTTTTTTTTTTTTTAAACGGCAACCACGCATGCGCACGGCCGTTGCGCAGCCGCCTTGATGCCGGCACCCATGCGCACGGCCCCCGTGACGCCAGCACACAGCCTCGTGAGATCGCGGGGGGGTGCGAGCCTCGGGAAATCGGGGGGGGGGGGTGGGGGGTGGGGGGAGAGCCTCGGGAAATCGCGGGGGGGGTGGGGGGAGAGCCTCGGGAAATCGCGGGGGGGAGAGCCTCGGGAAATCGCGGGGGGGACCTCGGGAAATCACGGGGGGCGGGGGGGAGAGAGCCTCCGGAAATCGCGGGGGAGAGAGAGGGCGGGTGGGGGAGAAGAGAGGGGGCGGGTGGGGGAGGAGAGAGGGGGCGGGTGGGGGAGGAGAGAGGGGGCGGGTGGGGGAGGAGAGGGGGAGGGTGGGGGGAGGAGAGGGGGAGGGTGGGGGAGGAGAGGGAGGAGAGGGGAGGAGAGGGGAGGAGAGGGGGAGGGCGGGGGAGGAGAGGGGGAGGGGAGGAGAGAGGGTGGGGGAGGGGAGGAGAGAGGGTGGGGGAGGGGAGGAGAGAGGGTGGGGGAGGGGAGGAGAGAGGGTGGGGGAGGGGAGGAGAGAGGGTGGGGGAGGGGAGGAGAGAGGGTGGGGGAGGGGAGGAGAGAGGGTGGGGGAGGGGAGGAGAGAGGGTGGGGGAGGGGAGGAGAGAGGGTGGGGGAGGAGAGGAGAGAGGGTGGGGGAGGAGAGGAGAGAGGGTGGGGGAGGGGAGGAGAGAGGGTGGGGGAGGGGAGGAGAGAGGGTGGGGGAGGGGAGGAGAGAGGGTGGGGGAGGGGAGGAGAGAGGGTGGGGGAGGGGAGGAGAGAGGGTGGGGGAGGGGAGGAGAGAGGGTGGGGGAGGGGAGGAGAGAGGGTGGGGGAGGGGAGGAGAGAGGGTGGGGGAGGGGAGGAGAGAGGGTGGGGGAGGGGAGGAGAGAGGGTGGGGGAGGGGAGGAGAGAGGGTGGGGGAGGGGAGGAGAGAGGGTGGGGGAGGGGAGGAGAGAGGGTGGGGGAGGAGAGGAGAGAGGGTGGGGGAGGAGAGGAGAGAGGGTGGGGGAGGGGAGGAGAGAGGGTGGGGGAGGGGAGGAGAGAGGGTGGGGGAGGGGAGGAGAGAGGGTGGGGGAGGGGAGGAGAGAGGGTGGGGGAGGGGAGGAGAGAGGGTGGGGGAGGAGAGGGGGAGGGTGGGGGAGGATGGGGGAGGGGAGGAGAGAGGGTGGGGGAGGGGAGGAGAGAGGGTGGGGGAGGGGAGGAGAGAGGGTGGGGGAGGGGAGGAGAGAGGGTGGGGAGGGAGGAGGGAGGAGAGAGGGTGGGGGAGGGGAGGAGAGAGGGTGGGGGAGGGGAGGAGAGAGGGTGGGGGAGGGGAGGAGAGAGGGTGGGGGAGGAGAGAGAGAGAGGGTGGGGGGGGAGAGAGAGAGGGTGGGGGGGGAGAGAGAGAGAGGGTGGGGGGGGAGAGAGAGAGAGGGTGGGGGGGAGAGAGAGAGAGGGTGGGGGGGGAGGAGAGAGAGAGGGTGGGGGGGGAGGAGAGAGAGAGGGTGGGGGGGAGAGAGAGAGAGAGGGTGGGGGAGGAGAGAGAGAGAGGGTGGGGGAGGAGAGAGAGAGAGGGTGGGGGAGGAGAGAGAGAGAGGGTGGGGGGGGGAGAGAGAGAGAGAGGGTGGGGGGGAGAGAGAGAGAGAGAGGGTGGGGGGGAGGAGAGAGAGAGGGTGGGGGGGGAGGAGAGAGAGAGGGAGGGGAGGAGAGAGAGAGGGTGGGGGGGGAGGAGAGAGAGAGGGAGGGGAGGAGAGAGAGAGAGGGTGGGGGAGGAGAGAGAGAGAGGGTGGGGGAGGAGAGAGGGGGTGGGGAGGAGAGAGGGTGGGGAGGAGAGGGTGAGGGTGGGGGAGGAGAGAGGGAGGGTGGGGGAGGAGAGGAAGGGTGGGGGAGGAGAGGAGGGTGGGGGAGGAGAGAGGGAGGGTGGGGGAGGAGAGGGGGAGGGTGGGGGAAGAGAGGGGAGGGTGGGGGAAGAGAGGGAGGGTGGGGGAAGAGAGGGAGGGTGGGGGAAGAGAGGGAGGGTGGGGGAAGAGAGGGAGGGTGGGGGAAGAGAGGGAGGGTGGGGGAAGAGAGGGAGGGTGGGGGAAGAGAGGGAGGGTGGGGGAAGAGAGGGAGGGTGGGGGAAGAGAGGGAGGGTGGGGGAAGAGAGGGAGGGTGGGGGAAGAGAGGGAGGGTGGGGGAAGAGAGGGAGGGTGGGGGAAGAGAGGGAGGGTGGGGGAAGAGAGGGAGGGTGGGGGAAGAGAGGGAGGGTGGGGGAAGAGAGGGAGGGTGGGGGAAGAGAGGGAGGGTGGGGAGAGAGGAGGGTGGGGAAGAGAGGGAGGGAGGGGGAAGAGAGGAGGGTGGGGGAAGAGAGGGAGGGTGGGGGAAGAGAGGGAGGGTGGGGGAAGAGAGGGAGGGTGGGGGAAGAGAGGGAGGGTGGGGGAAGAGAGGGAGGGTGGGGAAGAGAGGGAGGGTGGGGGAAGAGAGGGAGGGTGGGGGAAGAGAGGGAGGGTGGGGAGAGGGAGGGTGGGGAAGAGAGGGAGGGTGGGGGAAGAGAGGGAGGGTGGGGGAAGAGAGGGAGGGTGGGGGAAGAGAGGGAGGGTGGGGGAAGAGAGGGAGGGTGGGGAAGAGAGGGAGGGTGGGGGAAGAGAGGGAGGGTGGGGAAGAGAGGGAGGGTGGGGGAGAGAGGGGGGGAGAGGGAGGGTGGGGGAAGAGAGGGAGGGTGGGGGAAGAGAGGGAGGGTGGGGAAGAGAGGGAGGGTGGGGGAAGAGGGAGGGTGGGGAGAGAGGGAGGGTGGGGAAGAGAGGGAGGGTGGGGGAAGAGAGGGAGGGTGGGGGAAGAGAGGGAGGGTGGGGAGAAGAGAGGGAGGGTGGGGGAAGAGAGGGAGGGTGGGGAAGAGAGGGAGGGTGGGGGAAGAGAGGGAGGGTGGGGGAAGAGAGGGAGGGTGGGGGAAGAGAGGGAGGGTGGGGGAAGAGAGGGAGGGTGGGGGAAGAGAGGGGGGGGAAGAGCGGGGTGGGGGAAGAGAGCGGGGTGGGGGAAGAGAGCGGGGTGGGGGAAGAGAGGGAGGGTGGGGAGGAGAGAGAGAGGAGGAGAGAGAGAGGTGGGAGGAGAGAGAGGGTGGGGAGAGAGAGAGAGAGAGAGAGAGAGGGAGGAGAGAGAGAGAGGGTGGGGGAGGAGAGAGAGGGTGGGGAGAGAGAGGGTGGGGAGGAGAGAGAGAGGGTGGGGGAGAGAGAGGAGGGGAGGGGAGAGAGAGAGAGGGTGGGGGGAGAGAGAGAGAGAGAGGAGGTGGGAGAGAGAGAGAGAGAGAGAGGGTGGGGGAGGAGAGAGAGAGAGAGAGAGGGTGGGGGAGGAGAGAGAGAGAGAGAGAGGGTGGGGAGAGAGAGAGGTGGGGGAGAGAGAGGGTGGGGGGGGAGAGAGAGGGTGGGGAGGAGAGAGAGAGGGTGGGGAGGAGAGAGAGAGAGGGTGGGGAAGGAGAGAGAGAGAGGGTGGGAGGAGAGAGGGTGGGGGGAGGAGAGAGAGAGAGAGAGAGAGAGGGTGGGGGAGGAGAGAGAGAGAGAGAGAGAGGGTGGGGAGGAGAGAGAGAGAGGGTGGGAGGAGAGAGAGAGGGTGGGGAGGAGAGAGAGAGGAGGAGGAGAGAGAGAGAGGGTGGGGGGGAGAGAGGGAGGAGAGAGAGGGGGGGGAGAGAGGGTGGGGAGGAGAGAGAGGGGGGAGGAGAGAGAGGGAGGGGGGGAGAGAGGGCGGGGAGAGAGGGAGGGAGGAGAGAGAGGGCGGGGAGGAGAGAGGGGGCGGGGAGGAGGGAGGGAGAGAGAGGGGGCGGGGGAGGAGGGAGGGAGAGAGAGGGCGGAGGAGGAGGGAGAGAGGGGGCGGGGAGGAGGGAGGGAGAGAGAGGGGCGGGGAGGAGGGAGGGAGAGAGAGGGGGCGGGAGGAGGGAGGAGAGAGGGGGCGGGGAGGAGGAGGGAGAGAGAGGGGGCGGGGAGGAGGGAGGGAGAGAGAGGGGCGGGAGGAGGGAGGAGAGAGAGGGGGCGGGGAGAGGAGGGAGGGAGAGAGAGGGGGCGGGAGGAGGGAGGGGAGGAGAGAGGGGCGGGGGAGGGAGGGAGAGGAGGGCGGGAGGAGGGAGGGAGAGAGAGGGGGCGGGGAGGAGGAGAGAGAGGGGCGGGGAGGAGGGAGGGAGAGAGAGGGGGCGGGGAGGAGGGAGGGAGAGAGAGGGGCGGGGAGGAGGGAGAGAGAGGGGGCGGGGAGGAGGGAGGAGAGAGAGGGGGCGGGAGGAGGGAGAGAGAGGGGCGGGGAGGAGGGAGGGAGAGAGAGGGGGCGGGGAGGAGGGAGGGAGAGAGAGGGGGCGGGGAGGAGGGAGGAGAGAGGGGCGGGGAGGAGGGAGGGAGAGAGGGGGCGGGAGGAGGGAGGGAGAGAGGAGGGGCGGGGAGGAGGAGGGAGAGAGGGGGCGGGGAGGAGGGAGGAGAGAGAGGGGCGGGGAGGAGGGAGGGAGAGAGAGGGGGCGGGGAGGAGGGGGAGGGAGAGGAGGGGAGGAGGGGAGCGAGAGGGCGGGGAGGAGGGGGAGAGAGAGGGGCGGGGAGGAGGGAGGGAGAGAGAGGGGGCGGGGAGGAGGGAGGGAGAGAGAGGGGCGGGGAGGAGGGAGGGAGAGAGAGGGGCGGGGAGGAGGGGGAGCGAGAGGGGCGGGGAGGAGGGGGAGCGAGAGGGGCGGGGAGGAGGGGGAGCGAGAGGGCGGGAGGAGGGGGAGCGAGAGGGCGGGGAGGAGGGGGAGCGAGAGGGCGGGGAGGAGGGGGAGCGAGAGGGCGGGGAGGAGGGGGAGCGAGAGGGCGGGGAGGAGGGGGAGCGAGAGGGCGGGGAGGAGGGGGAGCGAGAGGGCGGGGAGGAGGGGGAGCGAGAGGGCGGGGAGGAGGGGGAGCGAGAGGGCGGGGAGGAGGGGGAGCGAGAGGGCGGGGAGGAGGGGGAGCGAGAGGGCGGGGAGGAGGGGGAGCGAGAGGGCGGGGAGGAGGGGGAGCGAGAGGGCGGGGAGGAGGGGGAGCGAGAGGGCGGGGAGGAGGGGGAGCGAGAGGGCGGGGAGGAGGGGGAGCGAGAGGGCGGGGAGGAGGGGGAGCGAGAGGGGCGGGGAGGAGGGGGAGCGAGAGGCGGGGAGGGGGAGCGAGAGGGCGGGGAGGGGGAGCGAGAGGGCGGGAGGAGGGGAGCGAGAGGGGGAGAGGGGAGCGAGAGGGCGGGGAGGAGGGGAGCGAGAGGGCGGGGAGGGAGCGGAGGCGGGAGGAGGCGAGAGGGGGAGGGAGGGAGGGGGGAGGGAGCGAGAGTGCGGGAGGAGGGGAGCGCGAGAGGGGAGGGGAGCGAGAGGGGGGGAGGGAGCGGAGGGGGGAGGGGGAGCGAGTGGGGGAGGGAGCGCGAGTGGGGGGAGGGGAGCGCGAGGGCGGGGAGGAGGGCGAGTGAGAGGGCGGGGAGGAGGGGAGCGCGAGGGCGGGGAGGGAGCGCGAGTGGGGAGGGCAGCGCGAGTGGGGGGAGGGCAGCGCGAGTGGGGGGAGGGCAGCGCGAGTGGGGGAGGGCAGGCGAGTGGGGGAGGGCAGCGCGAGTGGGGGGAGGGCAGCGCGAGTGGGGGGAGGGCAGCGCGAGTGGGGGGAGGGCAGCGCGAGTGGGGGAGGGCAGCGCGAGTGGGGGAGGGCAGCGCGAGTGGGGGGAGGGCAGCGCGAGTGGGGGGAGGGCAGCGCGAGTGCGGGGGGAGGGCAGCGCGAGTGGGGGGAGGGCAGCGCGAGTGGGGGAGGGCAGCGCGAGTGGGGGGAGGGCAGCGCGAGTGGGGGGAGGGCAGCGCGAGTGGGGGAGGGCAGCGCGAGTGGGGGGAGGGCAGCGCGAGTGGGGGGAGGGCAGCGCGAGTGGGGGGAGGGCAGCGCGAGTGGGGGGAGGGCAGCGCGAGTGGGGGGAGGGCAGCGCGAGTGGGGGGAGGGCAGCGCGAGTGGGGGAGGGCAGCGCGAGTGGGGGGAGGGCAGCGCGAGTGGGGGAGGGCAGCGCGAGTGGGGGGAGGGCAGCGCGAGTGGGGGGAGGGCAGCGCGAGTGGGGGAGGGCAGCGCGAGTGGGGGGAGGGCAGCGCGAGTGGGGGGAGGGCAGCGCGAGTGGGGGGAGGGCAGCGCGAGTGGGGGGAGGGCAGCGCGAGTGGGGGGAGGGCAGCGCGAGTGGGGGGAGGGCAGCGCGAGTGGGGGGAGGGCAGCGCGAGTGGGGGGAGGGCAGCGCGAGTGGGGGGAGGGCAGCGCGAGTGGGGGGAGGGCAGCGCGAGTGGGGGGAGGGCAGCGCGAGTGGGGGGAGGGCAGCGCGAGTGGGGGGAGGGCAGCGCGAGTGGGGGGAGGGCAGCGCGAGTGGGGGGAGGGCAGCGCGAGTGGGGGGAGGGCAGCGCGAGTGGGGGGAGGGCAGCGCGAGTGGGGGGAGGGCAGCGCGAGTGGGGGGAGGGCAGCGCGAGTGGGGGGAGGGCAGCGCGAGTGGGGGGAGGGCAGCGCGAGTGGGGGAGGGCAGCGCGAGTGGGGGGAGGGCAGCGCGAGTGGGGGGAGGGCAGCGCGAGTGGGGGGAGGGCAGCGCGAGTGGGGGGAGGGCAGCGCGAGTGGGGGGAGGGCAGCGCGAGTGGGGGGAGGGCAGCGCGAGTGGGGGGAGGGCAGCGCGAGTGGGGGGAGGGCAGCGCGAGTGGGGGGAGG